>NW_024533778.1:0-65154 GCF_016097555.1 Gigantopelta aegis | reverse complement strand
AAAGTGCTGAAGCCTTTTATAAATTGCAAAATAAATAAGATCAGAAGGATAGGCTAGCAAAGAACAGACCCAAAAAAGCGCCAATAATAAAATATTCCACATTTTGCTTTTTCTTTCAATATACTAATCTATTTACCCTATTAATAGCATAAAATCCTCTATTACTTATTATTTGTTCATACCCATTAATCTTTTTTATTTCCACAAGGTTGGGTAGTCATTCCTATGGATGTTTAGTGACACAGGACAGACTTGAGAACAAATTGTGTCGTGTGTTAGAAGTTAATTTTTAAAGACCTTGGGAAAAACTTGGAGTTGACGTAGCACGACAGATTAAAGGCCAATGATCAAGAGATCAGAGTTCTTAGTGACATCTCTTCCACCATAGAAGTAAAGGAATAAGTTAATTGATTATAGTCTTTACTTAATTATGAATTAATAATATAAGTGTGTGCATCTTATCACAAGGGAACTATTCCTTCTCGTTCTCAGGACTTTGAGTTTTCAACCATGATTAATCCCTACTTAGTGTAGATTCCAACTACGCCAAGAATTGATAAGAGAGAGGACAAAGAGGTAATAAAAAAAGCAATACGATTTGACAATTCACTATAACTTAAGGCGATTTCTACACTAACTCTAGACTCATCTATGAATATAGTTAAAAATTAATGTGTTATGTGTGTAAGGTCGATATGCTTATACTCGTACTAGACGAAAGGTAATAAATGATACAGAAGATGGAGTTATTGAGACAAATTTACAGTATAGAGTATTAGAGGTCGTATGACAGAAATGATATTAAATGTTTTTTTCGTTATTTCACTATTTCCATGATCAGATGTTGTTAAAACAATAGAGATCCAACACCAATCATTCCATTCTTTAAAACAGACGTTGTTTCCATTGGCAAGGACACTACTTTCAGTTGGACATCTTAAGGAACCTGCTCCTACCGTCAAGAAATAGACGACACATCAAAGATATGAGAGACATTCTAATGCATTCATTTAAAAGTATATAGTTACTTTGTTTAAATGCTATAGGAGTTTTATTACCAGTCCTCCGAAAACACTGTTTTCAATTTCTCATTTCCAGGATGCCAGGATCTCATACTACTTGAAACCTATACCACTAAAGACTGGTTCCGACTTGGAGCTACCATCATTCTAGATATCTCTAAAGAGGTGTCTGACGTCTCAGATTACTCCATGTTCAACCTCTCTATCCTCTCTCTACGACTGCCACCCACCTCCAATGACCAGTGGATAGTTAGGCATCGTTCTTGTATTTGTATATTAAGTAGATTTTTGTTATTTTCCAACAAAAAATATTGTTTTGTTACTGTTTTATAACAATGTATATACGTAGCATTAGTTTTATTGCATTATTTGCTATAAATTTGTCAGATCATTAATTTAGTGTTAAACTTAGTGTATGATATAACATTTATCAAATGACACAGGTGTTATGCTTCAAAATTAAAACTGATACATTATAAATTATTATACAATTTGTTTTAATACAGAATAAGAAAACAAAACAAAACAAAATGATAAAACTATCAGTTATAATAAGAGGAATAAATGCCTAATAATAGTTCTTATTATTGTAACAGAACTTTGTTGGTGTATTAAATGCAATAAAAACTGTCAGTGATATCTTTTAAAAATATAAAACTTTAGTAACAATAATATTATATTCATTGTTACACTGTTTTCGTCAGATTTCTTCAACTATTTCTAATGGAGGTGTGGGGAGAATGATGGCATCATAATCATAATTATTACAAATCGCTGACAGATTACTAATAACTGTAGTAGCTGATCGTGCCTCATGAAGGCTTTTTCCCCACTGAAGGGGTAATGAAAATATATAGTTCAGGAGTTGTTTTAGGGTTAAGTTTGAGGCAGTGTCTACAGTGCCAGTAATCAAATGCCATAACTTAATGTGAAATAATACATTTAGGGTTCTCATGTGATACTTTAGGTCTGGGGTATAGTATTAAATTTCCATTAAAGTAGAGCATTCTATTATTGGACACTCTAGATGCTCTCTAATTTGGAGTGCTTACCTTTTTTGACTTCTACTTATTTCACTCCCCGTAGAACTAATCCTGGATGTCCTAGAATCCCCCCCCGATGTAACCAGTAATTGTTTATTTCTGTCAATGTTGTATTAGTACAATATGGGGGTTAAAAATCATTGTGTGTTAAATGTCTTTAAAGTGTTTTTATATAATAGCAGCCATACAGTAATTAGCATTAATTAATAATTGATGCTAATGTTCTATATTATTACAATTACTATAAGTTATGAAGGGGAAAATGTACTGTCTGCATTGTTACTGAAATAATAGATTCGTTGATCTACTGACCTTATAGTATAAAAAGTTTAATAATTAAAGGCATTATACTGGTGATAAAACTGTTTAAAGTAGTAACTCAGGGAATGCATACATTTTACTATGGCATGTCAAATAAAATTGTTTTTTCATAAAAGATTACAACAGCAGCATTATCAATATTACTATTTTTATCATTTATATCCCAGTAATAATTCCTTAAGTTATCTAAAAATGATTTTCCATTGAAGTATGAATGTTTCTACTATAGGCACTCTAATCAGTAATAATAATATAACTAGTATTGACAAATCTATGATAGATCTAAAGTCACTTAAATTATATCAGTGGTTGTATTCTGTACTTATGCTAATAGTTACTACAGTGTATGTTGTTTGCTATTTTTTATCTTTTATATCATGAATGTAATTCCTTTAAATCCTAATAATAGATACAAGAGCCTTCATTTTTTGATTGTAGCATATTCGAAACCAATAATTAGTCTATGTAGTATTCTATAGAGAATATTATAGCACTTCAGGAAACTGTCTTCTTTCTTACATTTGTCAATCACAAAAGGCTACGAGGATACCTTATAAGGCAAACTTATGAAGACCTAAACAGAACAAAGAGTTGTTATCAATTCAAATGTAATACACATTCATGTGATGTAATAAACATTCCATGAGGATATGAGTACCTTTTACTCAGACTTGTAAGCTGGGTACCAAAAGATTCAAACTTCAACATACTTTGAGATAGGTCTATGAGACATAAAAGTACACTATAAAAATGATGAAGTGTCTATTAACATTATATTATTATTATTATTATTATTAATTATTATTATTTATTATTTCTTTAACTATTGTACCTGTCTTGTAATACATCTACTAGTATTTCTCACAACTAGTTGATAATTAGTTTTAGGGGTGGACCAAATATGACATTCATAGGTATGACAAAGCACAATAATTCTAGTTAAAGTGTGGGAGATCAGACTTTTAGTTAGTATTACAAGCATTGTTTCTCATTCTAATCTAATCAGTGTTTAGATATTATAACACTTACGATTTTACTGTCCTGGGAGTAGTAGGTATATTCTCAGCACATTCATGTCTAAGAGTAGAAAGAAAGAGAGAGAGAGAGAGAGAGAGTAAATTTTATCAACAGTTTACTATCTCCTTACCCTTTCCCCCACTCATTACAAGGAGAGATTTTTTACTTCCTTTGCTCTGCAGAGAGAGGAGAGAAAGAGTAACACACTTATCACACAGGTAATAAAGCATTAAGTTCAAAGATATTATGTACAATCATTCTCAAAATGACATGTTCCTTTCTTGACTACTATTACTACTATTAGTAGTTGTAGTATAATGTACTACAAATTTTCACAAATAATTATTATCTGAGAATGTTTTATCTGTAGCATGTTTTATAATAATACTACCTGTACATTAATTATACCATGTACATGTAATATGTGTGGGGTGTACTAGTAAATATCTACAAATAGATCCTACAAGGTACATGTACATTGTGTATAGAAGGACACACAAAACAGGGGAATTCCTATAGACTAACATTTTCCATTAAACTGAATGTATCATAGTTTGAAACATAATTTACTTATTATAACACTATCTGTATGACTTTAATCTGTCAAAAAGGTATGGCAATAGACAAGTTGGCAGCCAGCTATCACTTTTTTTATAGAATAGTGAATGTTATATTAGGCAGTGTTGTGGTGGACTTCGGGTAGATGACCAAAACCTATTAAAAGTAGTTAAAAGAATAGGATGAACCCACAAAACAATAGTTATGTTATATTATTCCATTCATTAGGGTGTGTAACATATCTATAAACATATAATTGGTCTTATTAACTTAATAAAAATGGTTTGTATAATTTATTATCACATGAAGCAGTTATTTAATTCAAAGTACGTATGCATAGTTGTATTATTAATTATATGTATGAGTACTGAGATAAACCTGTGTAGAAAACTTATAACCTTAAAGTCCTATTTAGTTTCAATAACACGATCAACATGCGTTGTATAACTGTGCACAAATCATGTGATGTGCCATCACCACACTGAACAGACTTTTTGGAGACAAGGTACTAACTAACTATATCTTACCACCATCACTTTAGTTCGTTCCCTAAACACATACAATATGTCTAGGTAGCTTATTTCTAATATACATCTTATTCTCATGTTTTCAACTAAACTATCCTCCACATAGACGGCTTCATTAAACAGTCCTGTGGTACATAGGGAGTCCTCCTGGTTGTCTTTGTCAACAGAGGACTAACACAAGTTAATGAGAACTGCGCATGTTATACAAATATATAATGATCATATTACTAATATCTTGGCTCAGGTGTGATATAAAATGTCATAGTTTGTGTGTCTTTTGTATTTCAGACTAAAATAATCATTAATTGTTATATATATTGATCATCATACATCACATAATTTAGTGTAGAGACCCATAGCTTGTACTGGGAACAAGACTCATACCCAATCATCCCAAGTCTCATAATTTGAGTACGAGTCGATAATCTGATTTCATCCCCATTCCGTTACAGTTCTCAGTCTTCACACATTCTTCAATTAACATAGACTCATACTATGCACACAGTATGTAAGACATTAAGTATATTGACTTACTTTTCCTACAACATCGTACCACATCAGCACGTTATAATAAAATAATAATTCATAAAGGATGGATGTAAAATCACAGCTATAGTTCCAGCAACATAGATAGCTTCCATTGAAGTAAAGTCTAGATGTGTAAGATGATCATGATAACATTGTCACATTAAATACTAATAGCTATTCATATATTGTGTTGTAATAAAATGTAGTTCAATTTTTATTCATTACTTAAGTTTTCTTTTGAAGTGCTGAATGAATCATTTGTATTAGAACGTGTTCTAAAATCAAAGTAAGGCACATAAACATGAATTGACAATAATACAGTTAATAGTATATAATTTAATAGAGATTTTAAATGTCTTCTTTAAGTCATTATATTTGGTCCTTAGTTCTTTAATTGATCGCAAAACATTTATTATACACACTTGTGACAATTACTCGAGAGAGTATTCGCCGGATACATAGTTAAACACCACATCAAATAGAAAAATGAATATACACATATCTTATTAACCTTTGGTTGATAACTGGGTAATGAAGTTGGTGATATACTATTACTTTAGCAAAACTAACATTAAATGTTATGATATTGCAGGAGGTGCAATGTTTGGATATTTCAGAATATAGTGTGTATTAAGATAACCGTGTGCTTGTGCTAGTCTATTGTCAGTTTCAAGTGATTTCAGGTGAAACTATCCAAGAAGATATGATATACTGGTACAGTGTGTAATTCTCTGTGTGTAGTAAACAGGAAATATAATATATTTCCATGAGACAATTTTCTCATTGCTAATTTACAGATGAAATAGTACTGAAATTCTTGCTGTTTGCTTTGACTCGAGTCTCGTGTAATGATACACTGGTATATTTTAATATAGAGGTGAGGGGTAAAATTCTTGGTGTTCAAGCCAATGAGATGGTACATTGGTATGAGAAATATGTGGAAATTCAGATACTTAGAATAATATAGGAAAGTTATCATACGAAAAATTTAAACGGACTCTAGCAAAATAACATTGTTTGGGTAATAAATACATGTTTTCCATAAACATACACAAATAATTTAGCAGGTGGATAGTGGAAGGACATATATCCTGAGGGCTATCATCATCATAGATATGTACCATATGACATAATATACTCCTTATATTGAGTACAAATCAGTTAAGAACTGATACTGTTAAAACTATAGATATTAAAAGTAGGAGTATAGTACCTTGTTGATGAATCTATCATGAACTCAGAGATGTATACATACCTTGA
The DNA here is from genome assembly GCF_016097555.1 of Gigantopelta aegis. Taxonomy (NCBI): domain Eukaryota; kingdom Metazoa; phylum Mollusca; class Gastropoda; order Neomphalida; family Peltospiridae; genus Gigantopelta; species Gigantopelta aegis. Next base: position 58,878 of record NW_024533778.1, on the reverse strand, counting down.
CTGTTACTATATATAGTTGGATATAATCAATCAGTGGGAGACACTACCATTTATTCCTCATAGTACCAGTGGAACAGTTATGGACATTTAAAAGTTTTATTAGGAATGCCTCAGTATTTGCATTCTCCACATAGACTAAAGGCATTTAGCACTGAAAAGTATGAAATTAAGGTTATAGCTTTTACAGTAGAAACTCCATTTGGTCTATATTTTTTTAAATGAGAGGATACTGTTACTCAGCAATATATATTTGTTTAATTCACTTCCTATAGTAGCAGACCTACCACTTAAGTTTCAGATTACAAATACTACTACTATTGAAAGATTTCAAAATGTCTTCCAGTTAATTTTGCTGTAAACATTTACTCTGGTGTTATGAGAATTTCTGAATATCTACACACACTCACTTTTTACATACAGATAATACACAGCTATTGCTTACCAGCTCTAGCTGATCTGAACAGAGAGAGAAAGTAAAAGTAACACATAACGATGACAAGGAGACTTTTCGACTTAGCCATCTTGAGTCCATGATTCTCTGACAGTGATATTACGATCTGTGAAAATGAAAGGCTTAATATAGAGTTGTTATGATAGACCAAGGTGACAAGTGACAAAATCAGATTGCCGAAGCTAATCCAATTAAGATGCAAACGTTTATAAGTCAGTTATATAATTTAGTTTTGCTTACCTTTATCCACCTGCAAATTGTGATCTGTAGGTTGGAGTAAGCAGTCACCGATAAAGCTGGTCTCAGCTGAGCTACTATTGTTGTGCCCAGCAAAGGGCGTGCCTCCACAACTAAAGTTAACTAATTCAATTATTATTAACGGGACATCCTCATCACATGTATGGAGCAGGAACTGCAAGAGTTGTGCACTTTCTTCAACTGGATTCGCGGTAGATGTTAAATCTTCAGCTCTCAACTATATCCTGGGTCTCACAGCAACAGATGAGGGCGTGGTCTCATACTACAAAATGATAATGTCCTCCAAAACCTACTTGAACTCACTATGATACGAATCATGTCATATCACGTGATGCACTGTTGGCTGTATTGAACAGTATGCTTGTGATAAAAATAGCCATGAAACTCATCTCAATGAATGTCATACCACAGTTCTTATCAATGCTCGTAGACCCAAATTACAGGCATACAAATACATTAGGTATGGTTCTCTCTAATATTACTCGCAAGAAGAGGGAGCTAAGATTTTGTCAGATCTCCTTATTTCCGATAATCACCCTGCCAGCTTATCACAACTGTAGACAAATTTGATAAAGCAGTCCCAGGTAGGACCGGATGACTCAGTGATTATTTAGCTACTGTATTCTCAAATATAACGCAAATTTTATCAGCACGACAAGCCTTTTTAGGAAGGTCACCTTGTTTAATTTCTCGTTTATTGGCGTATACTCAGTATCAAGGCTCATGATTAGACGAGGAGGTATAAGTGGTTTGCTAAGAAACCTCTGCTTCGAAGTAGGTTGGGATATATGCAACACACCACACAAATATTTAAAATTTTGTCTTTTGGGACATATTATTCAATTACCTTTATAAACACTATATATCTTTAATGGTGTACTACCTTTGTAATACCATATATCATTATAATGTAAGGACCTTTATACACTAAATTACGTAGTAAGTCAAACTGTATTGTCAATGTCATCAATGTTCACACACCAGGTGATCATGACTGGTTGCTAAGTGATGAATTGGATCTCCTTCCTCATCTCTACTTCCATTAGTGGGTCCTGAGCAGTTTACTGAAGAAGAGAATGACCAGCTTCCACTTGATCTCCAATATCTCCTGATTATAAAAGAGAGAAGAAGATCTGACCTTAGAAAGATGTTATTAGAAGCCATCATGAAAGTAAGTGATGCCACATTACTTGTTATGCATAACCTGTGTGTGGACTCTAAAATATTATCTTCATTTCATACTTTAGACACAATTTTATATATATTAAAGATTATATTTTGTAGAAGCTATAAATCCGCTATTAAAGTGTATATAATAAATGTTTATATGATATTTTTTGTAATTTTGATTTTAAGTATGACTGAAATTAATATGATCTTCCACAAAGATTTTCACCACAATTATAAGAAGTATAGATGTTATATATTATTTGGCATTATTTTTTATCCCTAATAATAAATGTTTACTTCAATTTTTCTTTGATGTCCACATAGCCTAGGCATGTGTACATACAGGAACAACACATACCTTGTTTCATAGCAATACATATAGAGATTAACACTTACTTGAAACCCTTACATATAATAGGTTATATTATTGTTAAACTTAGAAAACTAAACTCAATGATCAACACATATTAGTTTCTATGATACTATATAATACAATAGAGTCAACATATATAATTTATAAACTGATAACATTCAGAACTGTTATCACATTTATTTTACTTTCTTTAGCTCTGTGGCTACCAAAGTGGTCGACAATATGATGAGAGACAAAACATGTCTATTGCATTTTAAGAGAACTCCACAAATGGGAACAAGATCAAAATGTTCTACAAAGTGTGAAAATCTTGTCTCAATACTTATTTCAGATGAGCCTGAATCTGGCCTCGAGAATTTAGATCAAATTAAAATACCAGAATCTTTAATGAAGGGACTGCTCTGGAGATAAAAGATAATGCTGAGATGTCTGGTTGTCATATGTATGACAAAAGAAACACTTCTAGTACTGATGGTGAAATTTAGTAGTTAGATTATTTAATGTCTATATCTTTTTTTAATGAGCTCTTAATTTCCTTGCTGTTTATCAGTCATGTTATGAATACACAAATAATTATATATGTTAGTGGAGCATCTCTATATCTATTCCATGTATTTTTGAATTTCAACCAAATGTAATCCAGTTATTATTTATGAAGCTAGACTGTACTGAGAAGGCTCTATAGCTCTGTAGATAAATTAAAGCTGTTGTACAGTTTGTTTACAGTAGAGTGAAGTCCATAGTATAGCAATGTACAACACATTTTGAATTATTGATGTAGCAAAATTTTGGGTCATACCAAATGTTGTATACAGCTCTGGTTTTAACATGTTATTATTACATTGGTAAACATTTGTTTGAGCCTCTACCATCTTCATCTTGTGTACTATTTGGAAGTAGCAGATTGCCAATATAGTTACTATAATTATGATGCCAACATAATTGTCATTAAATTGTATATTGTACAATATCAATACAGCGAAGTACAAATTTGTTGGTATCATTTATCTCTAACATGTAGTAAAGGAGGTATTTCATAAAAAATACATCACTTTAAGGATGACAATACTATCCAAATACATTAATATAACTAATACTATCACTTACAAAATCAACAGTGCAAATTTTTATTACTTTCAATGTGCTGGGGCTTTCAGGAATACTAATTGAACCTATTATGTATACAAACCAAGAATAAAATGATGGAGAGTAAGGGATTTAGAAAGAAAACATTTAGTGTTTCAATCGCCAGAGTTAGAAAAGGGAAGTGTTAATTTTCATTATACAGCTCATTAAACTAGAATAAGTAAAATAACATAAAAACGATTACTTCAGTTTGTAGGACCTTGTCCTTTCCAAAAATTCTTCGTTTAGAATGGAAACATTGACAGATGCAAATCAATTCTATTCTCTAAGTGCAAACATTTATACAGCATTGTTGAATAAGCTCTTGTGGGTTTAGTATTATGTAGGGATAATAAAACATATTCATAGGGATTTGAAGTCATAAGAATCTCTCTACCAGAAAACATCAAATTATCAATATTATAACACTCTATAACAAACTCATCAATGAATGATCGATATAACAGTTAGTAATGTTTATTCTAGAAAACAAAGATATACATATTATAGTCTATATACTAATTTTGTAGAAATATAGTCAAGAAAAAATGGTTTGGATTCCAATAGTGTTAGGTGTTTTTGTTGACATTCAACAAAACAAGACTTGTGAGCTGGAATATATCAACCAACTCAATGGATGTTAACTTTCTATATGAAACACATCTACAACTCTATGAGGAGTACTCTGTACATCACACACAGACACTGCTCATATGTGGATTGAAATTATTATAATAAATTAGTGCCCAACATTGTCCTATGATAGATTAAAGTTTTAAAATATATTGTCTCTATCCTTCTCTTACCTCATTCTAGATACATAACATACTAAGGTATGAATTAACAGTAGACTTTCCATTTGCTAGATGATTGAGATTACAATAGTATTGGTACATTAATTATAGCATGCCACATCTAAAAGCAAATTGAATTGGCAGTGTTCCTCTTCTAGTAACTCCACCTCTAATTTGTTAAGCAAAAACAATTAAGTACAATAATACACATAGATAACTCCTTGTCTTTGAGCAGAAAAGTGATTATGTATGTATTTATTAAAAACAGAATAAAACTAATCAAAAAGGAGAAAAAATACTTCATTGGACACCTTCTTGTTTCAAGGTTTTATTATTTCAACATTATTCCACCCTTTTGATGGGACCGCAGTCCCTTTCAAAAATTTTCTGTAAAACGTAACACCTTACATAAAGCATGAACACTGAAAAAGGAGTGCACCACCATTTATATTGCCATTATTTTTACAAGCTCTTGTGGGTCTTGTAAAAAGTATGGATTAAATCATATTCATAGTTATTTTTATTTGGTTACTGACTTTTTGTTTAATAATTTATCACCATCCAAAAAACTAAATATTAACTATACATGGCATAGTATGGACTTCTTGATGCCAAAAATAGTTTTTTTTTAAAATACTTGTTATGTACACCTATGTGTGGACTTTAAACTAAATGTTTACATGATATTATTTATTTTTGTAATTTTTGATTTTAAGTAGACTGAAATTAATCTTGTGTACTATTTGGAAGTAGCAAACTGCCAATCTAGTTACTATAAGATTGCGATATAAATGGTATTAAATTGTGTATTGTACAATATCAATCAAGTAAATACAAATTGTTGGTATCATTTATCTCTAACATGTAGTAAAGGAGGTATTTCATAAAAAATACATCACTTTAAGGATGACAATACTATCCAAAGACATTAATATAACTAATACTATTATTTACAAAATCAACAGTGCAAATTTTTATTACTTCAGCTGCTGGGGCTTTCAGGAATACTAATTAGAACCTATTATGTATACAAACCAAATAAATGGAGTGAATTTAGAAAGAACATTAGTTTTCAATCGCAGAGTTAGAAAAGGGAAGTGTTATTTCATTATAGGAGCTCATTAAAACTAGAATAAGTAAAATAACATAAAAAACATACTTCAGTTTGTAGGATCTTGTCCTTTTCAAAAATTCTTGTTTAGAATGAATCTAGACCAGATGTGAATCAATTCTATTCTCCAAGTGCAAAAATTTATACAGCATTGTGAAATAAGCTCTTGTGGGTCTAGTAAAAATGTAGGGATAATAAAATATGCATAGGAATTTAAAGTCTCTACCAGAAACATCAAATTATCAATATTAAAGATAACACTCTTATAACAAACTCAACGAATGATCGATATAACTGTTAGTAATTGTTTATTCTAGAAAACAAAGATATACATATTATAGCCTATATACTAATTTAAATTTGTTTGTAGAAATATATGTCAAGAAAAAATGGTTTTTGGATTCCAATATTGTTAGTTGTTTTGTTGGACATTCAATGTTTAGACTTGTGAGCGGAAATATCAACCAACTCAATGGATGTTAACTTACATCTACAACACTACCTATAAATGTAATATTTTCATTGACAAGGTGTTACAACTAATTTCTAGTGTTACATAATTATGATGGACTAGTACATCACACACACCACACACCACTCCTCATGCTGGATTGAAGTTATTGTAATGGATTAGTGCGCAAACATTGTCCTATGACAGATTAAAGTTTTAAAATATATTGTCTCCATCCTCTCTTACTCCCTTCTAGCTACATATACAAAATACAGTAAGGCATATTCGAATTAACAGGGAGACCTTCATTTCCAGATAAAGGAGATTAAATAGTACTGTACATTAATACTAGTGTTCCTCTTCTCGTAACTCCACCTCTAATTTGTTAAGCAAACAATTAAGTACAATAATACACATACCCTGGTCTTTGAGCAGAAAAGTTGATTATGGAGGTATTTATTAAAACAGAATAAAACTAATCAAAAAGGAGAATACTTCATTGGACACCTTCCTGTTTCGAGTTTTATTATTTCATATTATTCCACACCTTTTGATGGGACCGCAGTCCTTTCAAAAATTTTCTGTAAGGTAACAAACGCCCTACATAAAGCATGAACACTGAAAAAGGAGTGCACCAATTTATATTGCCTTAGTTTACAAATCTTGTGGGTCTTGTTGATTATAATCATATTCATAGTTATTTGTATTGGTAATTGACTTTTTGTACACCATAATATTAAACTATACAGACATAGTATGGACTTTGATGGCAAAATAGTTAAAAAATAATCTGATCTTCACAAAGATTTTTCACCACAATTATAAGAAGTATAGATATTATATTATTCTGACATTATTTTTTATCCTAATAATAAATGTTACTTTAACTTTTCTTTGGTGTCCACATAGCTGAGGCATATGTACATACAGTGAAACAAACATACCTTGTTTCATAGTAATACATATGAGAGATTAACACTTACTTGAAACAATTACATATAATAGCTTTATATTATTGTTAAACTTATAGAACTAACTTATAATGATAACATTCAGAACTGTTATTCCATAGTGATTTTACTATCTTTTAGCTTTGTGCTACCAAAGTTGGTTGACCAATATATGAGAGAGACAAACAGTCTATTTCATTTTAAGAGAACTCCACAAATGGGAACAAGATCAAAGTGTTCTACAAAACTTGTGAAAATCTTGTCTCAAATACTTATTTCAGATGAGCCTGAAACTGGCCTAGAAGAATTTATATCAAATTAAAATAACAGAATCTAAAATGAAGACTACTTGGAGATAAAAGATAATACTGAGATGGCTGGTTGTCATAGTGATGACAAAAGAAACACCTCTAGTACTGATGATGAAACTAGTAGTGTTATTAATGTCTATATCTTTTTTGTAATGAGCTTCTTAATTTCCTTGTTATTTATTTAGTCATGTATGAATACACAAATGATTGTATATGTTAGTGGAGCATCTCTATATCTATTCCATGTTATTTTTGAATTTCAAACAAATGTAATCCAGTTATTATTTATGAAGCTTGACTGTACTGAGAAGACTCTATAGCTCTGTAGACAAATTAAAAAATCTATTATACTGTTTGTTGCACTAGAGAGAGTCCATAGTATACCAATGGTCACATATTTTGAATTATTTGATGTGCCAAAATTGGCTTCATATCGAAAGTTGTATACAGCTCTGCTTCTAGAGTTCTGATAGATATAGACAAACTTTAGATTGACGTTTAAGTCCATATCATTAGTACTTACTTTTTGATCATAAAATTTATCCAGATTTTTTGTTTTATATAAGTAGAAATGAACAAATATAAGTAACACACAATCAATAAATCTAATTACCATATAGTAGTTAATTATTACATAAAGAAACTAGAGCTGTAATATTGGATTGTATTCATTGTTTTAGTATCAGACCACACCTACTTCATGGATGGAATTTACACATTGTTATCTCGATTAAATACAAATGCCGACATTTTGGTTATAGGATGAAGCTCTATTACTATAAGTAATGAAAACCAGTTTCGAGTTCTTATTTTATATTCTTCCACATTTTTTTGATGAGACTGCGGTCCTTTCAAAAATTTTCTGTAAAGGAAACACTGCCTTACACTTTGCATCACACACGGAAAATGGTGTGGCACCAATTTATAGTGCCTTATTTTAGAAGCTCTTGTGGGTCTTGTAAAAAGTATGAATTATATCATATTCATAGTTTTTTCTATTTGGTAACTGGTTTTGTTATAATATTAATCCCCATCCTAAGAACTAAATATTAACTATACACGACATAGTATTGACTTCCTGATAGCAAAATAGCTAATTTAAAAGTCACAAACCTGCGCAAATATCATGTTATTAATAATTATTATAAGAAAACTACACACTCTAAAGCTAAAAGCACTTTTTCGATATAAACATTATTAGTTGTTTACTATGAGACAAATATCCCACATAATATGTAAACACTTAGACATTAAACTTTGAATAAGGTATTATAGTTAAATAAAATATTGTAGTATGATCTGACCTTACAGTCCCTATATATTCATGTGTTCAAACACTGTCTTGATCTTTTATTTATGTCTTTGATCTGTGGTATGCAAGAAGTGGTTTTTGGAGACTTATTTAGTTATGTAATGTTTTTCACTGTTGTTAGGACAGATACAGTGTTTGTGTTATATTGATTGGGCGTCGAGTGTTCCTGCTATTTCTACAAGAGGTTGTTAGAGTTGGTTGTGTTGTCACCATATTAACTAAAATTTATGTTCTTCTTATTAAACTATTACACATATCACAGCTCAAAACATTTGATAACTTTTTTTTATCAGCAATTGATAAATGTAACATTTTCATAGTTAAGGATACATTAATTTATACTGTTACAGATATGTTTCACTTCTCTCCTCATCATCTAAAGTCTGTGTGACTGTATGATATTTAATAATTGAACTAAATCTACATTATACACATAGTAGGTATACCTTTTTGTCTATATATTGAATTATGTGTTATAACATAATCATTAACTAGAGAACAAAGTTATTATGTAATGAGATTTATAATCATGTCATCACCCTCCAACATCATTTCTAATTTTGTTGTCTTGTCTTGTTCTTCACAATATTGTGACACTAATTCTAGTTATTATCATCATAATAATAAGTATTATATCACTCATACATTACAGGTATGATAATAGTCCAATTGCATTATATACACAAAGACTAAAGTATTTTAAAACATTGATACATGTATTATATGAGAAGGTTTTAGTGTTGATTAAAGAGTTGCTACAGCAGGAAATTCACTAAGGTATTGATAAACCTCATAATATTTTCAAATAGTACAACAATCAGTACTGTACACTCTAACAGGTAATAATAATAGTCTCAGTAGGGGATGGCGAAACAGTGCATAATAACAGGAGCTTTTAATATGCATATAAATGATATTACTAAATATTCTAATGGGTCAATACAAAGCATATCATTTAAGCAAACAGCGCTGCAATGACTTGTTAGATTGTGTCAGTGAAAATAAACAGCTATGTTCTAGCAAGTCCACCTCTCATTTGTTGAAGAAACAGTAAACGCATCATGGTCTTTTACATAGATAACATCATATTACTAAAATTCTTAATATTGCCTATTCGTTGGACCTTACAGCCCTTTCAAAAATTTTCTGCAAAGGATACAATGAAATCACAGAGCACTATGCAGTATTTCACAGGAAAGTGCACCAATTTATAGTTCCTTTGTTTTTTTTTTACAAGCTTTTGTGGGTCTTGTAAAGACTAAAGATAGGGATATGCTCTTCACTGTTGTTAGGATAGATAGTGTTTGTGTCTCTTATTTGTGTTTTCGTCACTTATATCAAATATTGTTAGGGAATAAGTGACCTTTATTTTGAGTGTTTAATTAAAATAATTACATACTGATATTAAAATAGACACTGATGAAATTGCTACTGTAAATGGATGGATGTAAAGTAATATAACAACTATTATGTATTATATGAGTTCAATGTTTCTGCTGAGTTGAAACTAAACAACATACCTTCTTCTCTCACATATGAATTATTTGATATAACACAAAATTAACTAGAGAACAAACATTAGTAATGACAGTCTCAACAGAGGATGATAAAACATAGAGGCAAAGCATAATTAATTAAAATATAACACTTTATATGCAGATAAATGACATTACATAATATTCTACTGTATCAACACAAAAGTATGGCATTTCTAAAAACAAATTGAATTACTAGTGTTGCAGTGATTTGTTATCTTGCGTTAATGAATAAAAATAATGTTCTAGTAAGTCCACTTCTTATTTCTTGAAGAATTCAGGAAGCATATCGTGCCTTCTACATATAACTGCCTCTAATGGAAGAGTTTCATATCACTTTTCTTTAGTACTAATAGATGGATGCTAGTCCCTTTCAAAAAATTTTGTGTAAAGAATTAAACATTGAAGGAATGCCTCTGTTCCCGTATGGTCATTCAACAAAGGGTAATTGTATCAATTTATAATGCCTTGTTATACAAGCTCCTGTGGGTCTTTAAAAGGAAGGAAATATAATTGTATTCATAGAGATTTCTATTTGGGTATTATACTGGCTTTTTGTTGCAATATTAATCCCCATCCCCTAAGAACTAATATTAATTATACACCACATAGTATGGACTTCTTGATGAAAACATAGCTAATTTAAAGTCACAACCCTGCACTAATATCATGTTATTAATAATTATTATTATAAGACAACTAACACTCTAAAGCCAAAAGCACTTTTTCAACATGAATATTATTAGTTGTTGCTTATAGAGACAAATATTCACATAATATGTAAACACTCTAGATATTAACTTGAATAAGTCATTATATTTTAATAAATATTGTTAGTATGACCTACCTTACCTTACCATTCTATATATTTATTTTACATAGGTTCAACACTGTTCTTTATCTTTTATTTATGTCTTTGATCTGTGGTATGCAAGAAGTGGTTTTTGGAGACTATTCTGTTATGTAATGCTCTTCACTGTTGTTAGGATAGATAGTGTTTGTGTCTCTTATTTGTGTTTTCGTCACTTTATATCAATATTGTTAGGAAATAAGTGACCTTTATTTTGAGTGTTTATTTAAAATCATTACATACTGATATTAAAATAGACACTGGTTGAAATTACTAACTGTAAATGGATGGATGTAAAGTAATATAAAACAACTATTGTGTATTATATTGAGTTCAATGTTTCTGTTATTTCCACAGGAAGTTGTTAGAGATGTTATCACATATTGAGTTGAAACTAAACAACATACTTTCTTCTCTGAATTATTTGCTATAACACAATAATTAACTAGAGAACAAAGGTGTGATGTAATAAGGTTTTAATCAGGTCATACTCCTCATACCTCCAATTTCATTTGTTGTCTTGTGCTGCTCTTCACATATACCTGACACCTAATTCCAGTATTATTATTATTATTATAACAAGTACTATAACATCACTATATATATTGCTGTAGTATAATAGTCTAATCACCAACTATATATAAAAAGACTAGTTAAGTTTTTAAAAGTATTATTACTGTTAGACATTCAGTGTTTGATTGAAGAGTTATCACAGTAGTGAATTCACCCAGTTGCTGATAAACCTGATAATATTTTACATAATAGTAAAAACAAATCACATTACTGTTCCCAAAATAATCCAATATATCAGCAATGAAGACAAAGATCAGTTGAAGATCAATATTTTCATACACTATGACTGACTGATAATCAATTGAAGGATGATCTCTTTATTTATTGAATATGAATACATTATATACAAAATGGATAATGTATTTATAATTCCATTAACAGACCAAGATAAAATAACTAATAATTAAAGTATTGCTCAGTATCATTATCCTCAAAAGAAACTAGTATATTGTGACATGACAATTATTTAAAAAAATTCTACATTGAATAGTTCTGTAGTTCAAATGCTGCCCCCACAATACAGGACTTTTAAATTTGAATAATTTCATGCTGTATGACATCATCGTAATTATGATGTACAATCGCAAAGTATTAGATAGCACAATAGACATATAACATATTATTGTATTAGAAGATATAATGATGATAAATAAGAACAGCATTTATATATGATACAATGATGTAATCAGAAAGAATTAAAGATCAGATAACAAGTAAAGGAAGAAGTGATCAGATCAACAGTTCTAACAAGTAACTAAATACAAAATGCATAATTTATGAATGAATTAACTGAGAGAATTAAACAAACAAACAAACAGAGTTGATGAGTATTGATACATTCACTCCTAACGATGACAATCAGTAATAAATAAAAAATGACAAATATAATATCTAACACAATATCATAGCTACAACAGTTCTAACTGACATCTATGGCATTGTCAGCTGAACCAGCTGCTTGTAAAGCTATCTTCTCCAATGTAGTATTGAGATCAATAACACAAACAGCTGGAATTAAAATACCTAGAGAGAGAGAGAGAAAAGAGAGAGAGAATAAAAGGTTGTGATAGTATGTCATCACTCTCTTACCTACTAACTTTCTTCCTGTGTGTGTACACGTACTATCTGCATCTTGTGGGCATGAGATGGATGTCTGATAAAGATTCCTTCTAAATGAGTCCAAACCCAATAAAGACCCAGTCAAAATGTAATATGTTTTACGACGAATACCAATATCACAAGGATGAGATGGAGTAGAGAGTCTACATTTACCTTGCCTATAGCACAGAGAGAGAGAGAGAGAGTGTGTGTGTGAGAGTGAGAGTGAGAGAGAGAGAAAGAGAGAGAGAAGAGAGAGAGAGAGAGAGAGAGGACTCATTAGGTTAAAACACAAAATTTATCTTACCAGTACGAATGATTACATGATCCTAGAGTAGTGTCATATTGCAATGTCCACCATTTCTCAGCCTCTTCTGGTGTAGACTAAAGTCAAAAATAAGAGTCATAAAATACAGATATAAACCATTATAGTATATGTTACCATTGTGTATTTTTCTTTAATGACTTCAATTCTTCTGGTCGAGCTTGTACTCCTGTGTTAGGTCGATGGACCAAGATAAGCATCACTACCTTCTTTGGATATCTTAACATAACAGCTAAATGTTTGTCATTACGTGGCGACAGGTAAAATAAAAATTATTTAATTGTATTGTATAAGTGTTGTTAGAAAGAGAATAAATGATGAAAGAGACATTTAACAGATTGTGTATGTAACAAATGTTATAATGAGTATCATGCATTAACATGTAGTTACAATCCTTATAATATAGAAACCATTAACTGTATGGTACATTAATAAGTTAACACTCAGCATAAAGTTATTATTCTATCTACCTTGTTAGAGATATAGAAGCCTTCCCCAGGAGATAATCGTGTTGAGTTATTAAGAGCCTCAGTAAATGAAATACCTCTTTCCAATAGAACCAAAATGGAAAGAGAGAGAGGGAAGAGAGAGAGGAGAGAGAGAGGGAGAGAGAGAAGAGAGAGAGAGGATGCTTATATATGATGGTACAATACACACACCACACAAGCTAACCAGAAGACACATACTACACAGAGTTATAAACTTATAGATACTACATGGAATTATAGACTTAATAGATACTACATGGAGTTAGACTTAATAGATACTACATGGAGTTATAGACTTAATAGATACTACATGGAGTTATAGTCTTAATAGATACTACATGGAGTTATAGACTTAATAGATACTACATGGAATTATAGACTTAATAGATACTAACATGGAGGGGGTATAGACTTACTTTGTGCAATTGTGTCGTAGCAGTACCAAAAGCAGCGTTCTCCTACATACTCTTTACTCTCCACTAGCTCTACATGTTCTCCTGATGCTCCAAAATCTAAGATACCTCCATCCCAACGACCAGCTCTTTTAGCTCGACGAATGATCTCCTCTAGTGTGTCTGTGAGGTAGGAGAAGAACAAGGTTTTGTAATTCTACTGGAAGTCCAAGAAGACGATTGAGGAACCGCGACATGTTAAGAGACTCTTTGTCTACAGTCTCTGTCCAGCACGATCATAAGACAACAAATCAACGTTTTCGTCATAGCCACTCTGGCATCTGGAGAGAGAGAGAGAGAGAGAGATGAGAGATTACAGAGATATATAATAACAAGTGTATTATTATTAAAGGCATCTATCTATTATAGGAGGTACTGGACTGTCAATGAATTCTTGGTTGTATTTCGGAGATGAGATAATGGGAGTGTTTAGACCGACCAATGATCTCATGCTCACTTCAAGAGCTTGTCTGCCATACTATAAAACAATAAAATGAAAATAAAAAATATATATTTGATGAAAGTGAAAGTAATTTACAATATATGGACGTTATTAAGTATTATTTACTTTAGTATCAATATTGTATCGACTGAGATCTCGAGATTCTGTTGCAACGTCTATCTCCATGAGTTAAAGCTCCCAAACTCTCTAAATCTCTTAGCTCTATACTGGCAAAACGATGTTCTCCTGAGAGTGTGGAGATAAGAAAGACATACTCAGGAGCATTGATCTGGTTAGAACGATGAGTACGACCTAAGAGAAAAAAGAGGGAAATCATACTTTTTAACACAGTATTGCCGACTTACCAAACTGTTGAAATAGCTTATCAGCACTCCAAGGTAATTCCAAAGTGATATGAACTCTTCTTTTTTTGATTCTAAGATATGAAAATACTATTATTACACATAGTACATTGATCAAATTCCTTCATTTGAGTCTCAACTCATTTACTTACATATAATCTTCTTTTCTTCCCTCTGTCTTACCTTAGCTCTTCTGTCAGCTTGTAATGATATCCCTGAACTAGCTGCCTCAGATATAATGGCAACATTTTGTCACCATCCATAAATCGTTGCTTCTCTGTGATATTCAACATCTCAATGGAAAACATCTGCTTCAGTTCTTAACTGATATCGAACTGAGCCATCAGACATTGTAACAATACGCCTCTTTACAGTCATCTGGAGAGGGAGAGAGAGAGAGAGGGAGAGAAGAGAAACAGTAAGACACTCTTACAGACATATTAATTTACCTCAGATACTTTAGTAGGTCCACCAAGTCCCTCAATAAGTTGGTCTAAAAACTATTAGTTGGTAACAAAGGAGCTAGTTCCTCCAACTTTCTAAATAAACTCATCCTTCATTTTATGCACAGTCACATGACGTAGTCCAGATTGGCTCCCTACAAGAAAAAGGTTGTCTAATATCAGCACATATCTTTTTGCCCTTTCATCCACTATTATTTCATAGCTAATTCTATTGGTTCAGTTTGATATACTAATTACATTTATCATCTGTTTATATTCACAGTATAATACCTGTAGTTAAAGCAGAACTACTCATTACTTCTAACAGAGATTGACTTGAACCAGGTTGTTGACTCAATTGTCTATCAAATGACCTAAAAACAAGTAAAATTTAACCCATTAATCACTACATGATGATTATTACTTGTGTCCATGGTTACGGCATACTCTGTCTCCTTTCTATTGGTTTATTAGGGCGTGAGTTAGTAACACGCTCAAATTCTAATGTCTTGTGTGTAGTTTAAATTTCAGTTTCCTGCTTGTCCCATTGGAGGCAGAGGTAATGGGTGGTTTAATAGAATAATTCCACGTTGATGACGTCCACGACCTCGAGATGATGGTGATATTTTTCGCTTCTTTAGTTTTGGGCTTGCTCTTTTCCAACCAATTGGGCTCTGTAAAATCAATGTGTAACTTAATTCACAACTACATGTAAGTTTAACTGTACAAGTACATTTACAGTGTACATATATATATGTACATGTACACATATATGTAAGTATACATGTACATATATATGTACATTGTACATGTACATTGTGATATGTGTAATTATGGTATGTACACGTGTAATTGGTTTATTGTATCTAGTACAAATGTTCCTTGTATTATTATAATTAAGATAGCCTCCGCTCTTCTTAGATGAGAGAGGATAAAGTTATTTAAGATACATGATATTACTAGAAATTAATTAATTAAAAAATGAGAGTTATGTTATTTTGTAAATGTACATGTACATGTCACTATAACAAAAAACAGATACCTTCCCTAGTAACATATCACATAGTTCCAATATAACATGTAACAATATTGAACTCTGATAAAAATATTACTATGTTGACTTCATCATGTCTATACATACTTATGTAAGTTGTCCTTGTGTGATAGTAGTTATTAATAGGATAATAGACCTAACATTATAACTGTATAATATATTTAACCAAAAACGGAGGAATAAGTCAAGTATTTTGATACCTCACAGTAAAATTTTAACAAAAACTAGTTAGACATTATGGACATACATGATCTGCTTACCATCTGGTCCAAATAAACCACTGAAGTCTTTTTATCTCCATTATATCACTCTCGCTATCATCACTGTCCTCCTCGTCTCCCTCCTTCATCTCCTCTTCATCATCATCAGAACTCTCTACAGCAGAATCACTGTTCTCCCAACCACTTGAACTCTCCTCTGAAACTAGGAACTCTCCTAGTCCAACTTGACCTGAAAGATAAAGGTTTAAAAGAATATTCAAATGATATTAGTCACTTTAATCCACCTCTTTCTTTTTCCTACAGGACTGTGGCAATGTGGGGTCATTGTTAAAAATGTCCCAGTTAATACCACCAACTGATGGTGTGGGAAAGTGGCGTTTATTAAAGACTCAGCACACCCTAGAATAGAATATACAAATGAATGTCATTATAAAGTCATTACTAATATTAAATAGATTTTTAGATTAAACTGTTTGCTTGTTAATTTGTCATGCTGTTTGCATTTGATAAACAGATTACATCATAATTATATAACAGAGGAAATCAATACGTTGCATATGTTATTCACATGGGAATACAGAACTGTTACATCATAGCTTGTTCATCATATAATCCTATAATCAGGCTCATTGATTTTTGCAGTTGTCACACAGACAAATGAACATGGTTGTGACATATGCTATTTCAAAATCAGTAGACACATCATTATTACTAAAATAAATAAATTAGATTGTTATTGAGGGTTACTTTACAGTGAGAGAAAAGCCCACGCACATCTTATTAATAAATAAATTAGATAGTATTGAGGGTTACTTTATAGTAGAGACAAAGCCACACACATCTTATTACTAAATAAAAGTAGATTGTTATGGGATTACTTTTATAGTAGACTGAGTAAAGTAGAGACAAAACCACACACATCTTATTACTAATATAAATTAGATTGTTATTGAGGGTTACTTATAGTAGAGACACAAAGCCACACACATTATTACTAATATAAATTAGATTGTTATTGAGGATTACTTTATAGTAGACTGAGTAGAGACAAAACCACACACATCTTATTACTAATATAAATTAGATTGTTATTGAGGGTTACTTTGCAGTGGAGACCAAACCACACATCTTATTACTAATATAAATTAGATTGTTATTGAGGGTTACTTATATAGTAGACTGAGTAGAGACAAAACCACACACATCTTATTACTAATATAAATTAGATTGTTATTGAGGGTTACTTTATAGTAGACTGAGTAGAGACTAAACCACACACATCTTATTACTAATATAAATTAGATTGTTATTGAGGGTTACTTTGCAGTGGAGACAAAAACCACACACATCTTATTACTAATATAAATAGATTGTTATTGAGGGTTACTTTATAGTAGACTGAGTAGAGACAAAAGCCACGCACATCTTATTACTAATATAAATTAGATTGTTATTGAGGGTTACTTATAGTAGACTGAGTAGAGACTAAACCACACACATCTTATTACTAATATAAATTAGATTGTTATTGAGGGTTACTTTGCAGTGGAGACCAAACACACGTCTATTACTAATATAAATTAGATTGTTATTGAGGGTTACTTTATAGTAGACTGAGAAGAGACAAAACCACACACATCTCATTACTAATATAAATTAGATGGTTATTGAGAATTACTTTGCAGTGGAGACAAAACCGTCCAATTCTCCTTGATTTTGTCCAAGTTGTTCTAAAGTTCGTGCTTCTCCAGTTGACTGTAAACCAATCACAACACACTAAGTAAGAGAGAAGAGCACATCTAACCTAAACCAATTAATATGTAACAAGTAATAATAGGGTTAGTGGACCACTGTAACAGTCACCAGTGGACTGTTGTACAGTCACCATTAGACCACTATAACATCACCAAGGGACCACTGTACAGTCACCGTTAGACCACTGTAACAATCACCATTAGACCACTGTTAAAAGTCACCAATGGACCATTGTAAGTCTGAGTCACCAGTAGACAACTGTAACAGTCACCAATGGACTGTTGTACAGTCACTAGTGGACCATTATATCACTCCAGCATTGAATATCACTGGTTCTATTATAAAGTTTTCTTTCAAGTGCTAACCTTGCCATCCTTGAGTGCTTTCTTAGCCAACTCTATAGTACTTGGTACCTTAGCAGCAATACATAAATATTTAAAGAATCTCTAATAATAAAAACGAAAGGTGTTAATTAGTATCAAAGTAGCAAGTCTCCTTACTTGATGAGCTGCCCAAAATTGTCCCACACTGTCTTCAAACCTTTGCTATCATAGTCAAGTAAATCTGCTGCTTCTTTTAAACAGTCCCTTGCTTCAACCACTAGAAGATGTAACATTATATTCATCTGCCGTTATTGCTATGAGGGAATTGACTTACAAAAGCTACTGATTTGTCATACATTGTAATAAACTCAGGACTAAGAGAGATTTTCTTCAAAGAGAAAGTTACCCCAGTGAAACTAAGCTGTCTTGCTATATACAGACCTCGTAACTAATAGAAAAATTTAAAAGAGCAACATGTAACAATGTCTGACTATTACTTTTCCTACCTTCATATCCATAGCAACTAGCTCCATGGCACCACACACCCCTATAATTAACAGAATAAATTACATTACCTTTATATAAAATCATTTGTTACCTTCTTTCAAACTGATTGATGAAGTCTTGAAAAGTACCAAACTGGTCCCTAGACCCCATATGCCGAGTCTAGACATGTATGCCATGTTCTTTGGTTCAGAGGCACCTACAAAAGTAGATATAAATCAAAAATGGGTGTGGCTGCAAGAGGGGATTATCATGTATGTTGTTGTTGATTAAAATATTAATGAATACTATTAAAGACACACCCACACATAAGTGTGGCCACAAGCCCACTTCATGACGTTTACAAATAAATAACAATGACAATGCATAATATGTGCTTAATGAACATACAAGTTACTAAAAGGGTTCGCATAGTCAAATGACTAGTTATCAAAATGATATTCATATAATATAAAAGTATTGTTATTGGAACATTGACAAAGTTAATACCCACACAGATATTTCATGTCTTCTTATCTAAAAACTCATTAGAAATAAACACCACATGATGTAGCATATTTATAAAATTCAATAGAATAGTTTACAGAATTACTCAAAAATGTACACTCAACTTTGCTGACCTTGTGACTAAAACATTACAAATTATAACAACATTTTACCAAACTAGGTACTTGTCTCTACCTCCTACATACGCTATACAATATTAGATTGAACATTAAATTAATTTCTATGATTAAGAATAATTTGTAATAATCACATGATGGAGTCACAAGGACAGACCTGTTGCACTGGCAGTATACAATTCGTGCTTTTGGTAGCTTCTTCTGTAACTGTAGAACAGTAATACCTGTTTTACTGGGTTTACCAGCTCCTGATGGAACTAAGTTTTTTGCTTTATGGCATTCATCAAAGACAATCGATAAGAAGATGGGTCAAGGATAAATAAATTTAACATGATTATCCATTCAAATTTGTTTACTTATCTATTTATCTCCATCCTCAATTAAATGTCCATCTATAAACTTGTTAATTGATAAGGATACCACTCCATCAAAGTGTGGACCCAACCAATGGAACAGCTGGTTAAATCGTGTGCGATATTTGCCTCCACTAGAACTCTCTCCAATAAGAGAGGAATACGTGGCAAAGATGACTCCTTTCTTTACTCGACCATTTCTTTACCACTGATCTTCCCATAATGAAACTAGAGAGCAAACATTTTAAAACCCAAGCTCCTTACATCTCATTACCTTGTTCAAAGCATACACATTGATCTTTTTAGCTCCTACATCATGCAAATCTCTGTTGATAAAAAAGAAAATGTTTGTCATTTGAACAAAAAAAAAATGCCGAGACCGGGATCGACCAGGGACCTTTAGATCTTCAGTCTAACGCTCTCCCAACTGAGCTATCTCGGCTTCACGATATTATCAATCCCAATAAAGTACGTGATTACTATGTACTTACTAATTGCATCATACTTCAAGTCATTTGAAACACACTCAACCTGTTGTTACAATAGGAATTAGTTTAGAAGAACAAAAATCATACTACCATAAAGCCTTCTTCCGTCTTCTATATAGTTCTGATAATAATACCGGCGACAGTTCTACCTTTACCAACACCAGCTCCATCACCTTTTAGGGAGAAAAGTCCAGTTAAATTTAAACTATACTAATCAATACGTGTTAATTAAAATGCATAGATTAATTTCCTGTGTATGGTAACACAAGGAAATGGGACTTTCTTAAAATGGAAGTAACTAGTGACACATTTTCCTGAGACGCATGCGTTCATATTTATTTACCAATAAGAAATCCAGCTTACTACCATCTGCGAGCAAATTCATGTGTTGTTGGCAGCATAGAATACTGCCTCCAGCTGCAATGATGATAATCTGACCTCTTCAATGACCATTCTGGAAACTTTAGGTCAAACCAAACTTGGGGAGGTTCAACACTGGCTAGAGAAACTAATATTGGTGTAAAATAATGATTGTCAATATATTGGGGTAGTACCTTGATTCTACAATAGGATCTGGATGAGAATAACCAGTATTTACTGGAAAGAAATTAGAGATAGAGGATAGAGAGAGAGAGGAGATTGGAGACGAGAGAGGAGAGAGAGGAGAGAGAGAGAGAGGAGGAGAGAGAGGCGAGAGTGAAGAGAGGGAGAGAGAGGAGAGGCGAGAGAGAGAGAGAGAGAGAGAGAGAGTCAATGTCTCCTTAAAAATCATAACCATTTAAAGTGGGTGGTTTAACTTAATAAAAGACTGAAAGAAATAGTATTCTATAAAGATAGGACGGTTACATGCATCAATGCCTTAAGATAACATCAACTAAAGAGGAGGAACATGTACACTACACAACATGAGGGCGGGAAGACACCCATATCAGTTTTCTCATAAAGATAAGAGTACACTATACAACTGAGAATAATTTTCCTTTTAAGTATTATATCTGACACAGTACATTAAACAATATTTGTAATAATTAATACTATCATCATACTATCTTTACTTACATTTGCTGGTTTATAAGTAGCATATGTGTCAGCTGCTACAAACTGATCATCTTCATCTTCTAATTCTTCATCAGCTTGAGGTTGTGGTGGAGGAGGCAGCTATAACAAAATGTAATTAGTATAATATTACTTTAGTAAATATATGCAATCTATAGACAATAGAAACAATTAACCGTGCACAGGACGTCAGGGAAACTACCTCCTAGTGTAGTAAACTGTATATTAAAAAATGTTAAGTTAACACACAATCACTAAACATTCTACTATTACAATACTGTTTAAAAATAACATTACTAATGCTATCGAATAACATCCTGCTACAAATCATACAGTATCAGTACGCTCAATGCACAAACAATTTTCGAGTTAACATTTGTGCATAAAAAGGTTGCTACCAAGCTATGCAACCATCTTAAAAATGAAATTATTTCAATTCATTATATAAGAGCCTGTCTGTATACTAAATATCATCAATTTCCTGTTCAAGATGGCTGTGTAGTAACAGTTTAGTGGCAAGCATTCTTTGAAATTCCTTTGTGTGTTAGGTAATTTTTTTTAATTCATGATCACATAACCAGACAATATAATATGGTAATATTATATATCAATACTATAACATAAACTAATGATACATATATTATCATATATTACTTACTGTATTGGCAACTTGTGCTTTAGGTGTAGTCGTCTCTGTCCGTTATTTACATGTATGTGTAATCTAATATAATGAGATAAGAAATGATATCATACAAATAAGGGGTACAGGAGACAGTAATATTACAACTGTTCTCAGCCAATTTAGCGTCGCTGTACTGACAAATGTCAAAACAAGAGAGTAGAATGTGCTTAGTTAGCACTTTCAATTACAAATAATATAGCATAAAATTAAAAGGAATTTATATATAAGTACAGACTAAGTTATCATAGTTTGTGTCATATATCATTCATGTTATAGTTTAAAGGTTGGCATTGGATTTAATGATTGTTATCTTTAACTACACTATTCAATCTTGTTTTTAGTTATACTACTATATATTGTATTACACTATTGTTATATGTATAACATTATTGTTATATTGTAATATACTATTGTGTATATTACATTATACTACTATATTATTGCATTACACTATTGTTATATTGCAATATACTATTGTTATATTGTATTACATATTGTGTTATATTACATTTATACTATTGTTTATGGTATAAAGGTTAACGTATTGTATACTTATAAATATAAACAAACCACACAAGCCAGGGGAATTTTATAGTTCCTTGTTAATAAGAAAACTGAATAATACAATGATTACATACAAGATTTAATCTCCTTACTATATAAGTATTATCATGATAATACCTTCCTAGAATACTAATAAAGGCATAATCTACTTACTAAGAGAGTATGACATAAATTACAAGATTAACTCCTTACTAAGGAGAGAGCATGATGAAATATGAAGCTCTACAACACTCAGCATAACAATCATACTATAAATTTGATAAAGATAGTAGGTTTCATGTCTGACTCAGAGACTCAAAAAACAAGATTGCTTTGCACTTTCAATAAGGGGATTTAAGGAAGTTTTCATTTCAAGTACATGCACTATTAAGAACATTGTCAAAAGTATATAGGTTGTTAAACACCAGATAAATAATTTGATAATAGAAAACCTCATTGAAACTAAGTACACTACAAGTGAGTGATTTTATCTTAACACAAATGTCACGTTCATGTGTGTGTGCGTTTAGTAAGTGTGTGTGTGTGTGAGAGAGAGAGAGAGAAAGGGGTACATACTTTCCTCCATTATTTAGAGGGGTCACACTAACAGAACCAATCATTCTAGTCACAGACCCCATTGGAAAAGGAGATGAGGTTATTTGAGGTGGTGGAGCAGGAGGTGGCTGAGATATTGACGAAAAGGTAGGATCATCAAGTCCAAGCTCAAGAAGGACATCGTCAACATCCTATAGTCCAAGAGATGATAGTGGATCAGAGTGAATAGGGGGATGGGTAAGAGGGAGAGAGTGGGGCGGAACCATAGGAGATACAGTGGGTATTGACTGTGGAGGAGGTACACGATTGAAAATCATCAGATATTGGACTGTAAATAGTCTGCACTGTTGTCTCTAAGAGTGTAGCTAAGTCATCTGTAGTAGATGGTCCTGAGGTTGGCCAAAGTTGAGCTGAGGTTGTGGTATGTTGGTTGTAGGAAGAATGCCATTTCAGGACCAGAAGAGGGCATATAACTGGGATTAAATGACGTACTTGTAGGACTGGTGTAAAACCAGAAAGAAAGTGAGTCTGTAAACGCTGTAATGTCATTAGATAACAGAGGCCCTGACATAGGTGTCAGGTCTGCTGTTGGGGGGAAGGTGGTTGGGACAAAGGGGTCAAGTCCAAATCCACTCTGTTCCAGAGCCAATGAAAGAATGTCTCCCATTCCATCAGGTCTCCTAACATACTACCACCTTCTAGTGCCATAGTGGCAGAGAGAAATAAGTTCTAATAGTTATAAATAATAGATTTCACAGTTTTCTCAGTTCATAAACTTGTTCCATACTCTCCGAGTGATAGTAACGTAGACAATAGTATTCCAGTTATCCTTGTCGAATACGTCATTTAAGAGTAGACAACAGAACAAGAGGAAGCTTACGCAGAGCCAAAATCTTAAATTAAACACTGATGGTCATTGTGGACAGACACTGTCATACTTTTTGTACAGCCATATTGGGACTGACGATGTATGAAACATAGTTGAGTGTGAGCGGAGGTTTAGGATATGAACGAAAAACCACGTGGTGTTTTAGAGTATGAGTTACATTGCATTGGCTTGGAAAATGACCTTGGCAATTTTCTAACTCTGGATTTTCCAGAAAATGTGTTTCATGTTCTAGCAACTATAATTCTACAAACAATTTCTAGAATTGTACAAATGCAAAATCCTAGGTACTATAAAAGGAGACAGTCACTGATCAACCTCAGAACTTAGAGATTCGAAAAACTCAGTAAAACTAAAGGAAAGCAGAAGAAAGCCAAACAGAAAACGAAAAACACTACTAAGAAGATTATCAAGGGAAAACAATGGTGCCCTAAAGCCGATCAGCAAGTGGTAGTGATATTGGAACGACATACCATGTGTGGGGAGTTCCAAACATGGCAAAAGGAAAGCATTGCAAACGATACAAGGAAATAGGACCACACCCAGTCATGTAGCCCTCACAGAAAACAGAGAGAATCATTGGAGATGGTGCCAAACAAACACAGGTGGCTAGGAACCCAGAGAACAGTGTCTTTGATGCCAAAAACGTTTGATGATTTGGCGGAAAGTACAATGATCCAGGTGTTCAATCGATATAAAAATGGCATTCAAAGTTGTTGATGAACGGCAAACCAAAGATCAAGGGGATAATGGAGAAGACCATTTTTCCCAGAAAGAGACATTCAATGGTTTTGCAAGTGAAGGAGCAGCTAAGCTTTGGGCAAGGTAAAGGAAGTTATCAATACCACTTATTTCAAACTCCAACGCCAAGTCCAAAGATTAGGCCATATGGGTTAATTATAAGGAAATCAATAGAACCTGCAGCTCTAGCGGGTTTGGCAAAAACCCACGGAAGGAAATTTTGATTTTGATCTTGGTGTGGTATTTGAGTCTTTCCTTACAATTGTGAAGGATTTCTTTGAAGTGAGACCTGCGGGACACTCCCTTGGGAGGAGAAAGCTTTGACAACCCGATTTGGGTCATTTTGTCCAAATCAAACGAAACTTTAAGGACAACAACCAAGCAACGTGTTGGAATGTTTAAAAGCCAAGAAACATTGTCAAGCCCAGAGGCATTCTAAAAATTGCTTCCCCACGAAGGGGTTACTTCACCCAAAATACCAGGCGATTTAAGCTTTTCAGACTCTTCGTTGTATCTTTATCAAGAAAGGCATAGAGATAAGTTTTGGAAAAGGGAATCATGATATTGTTCTGTTGGAGGACATTATTAAAGTACAAAAATGGCCGGTTCTTCAATGGTAGGTGAACAATCATCAATCTTAGCTGTTGCCTAGGGGTGTTCAGGGCGTATCCTGTGGGATGACAGGCTAACTTTAAGAAGTCTTAAGGGTTGAATTTCCCCTTTCCCTGGATTAAAACTGCGGAGTAATGACCAAAACGGTGAACCAACAGCCGATTCCAAATGTGCTTTCAACACCTTACTCTTATTAGAAACCAAAAGGGTGACCATCCAGGTTAAAAAGAGAGGTTAACAAAAAATAACTTTGTACCTTTGGGAGGTATTTCCCCAGTTGGAGTTCCAAAGTTATGTTCATTTGTGGAGTAATGGTTAACCAATGTATGCTAAGAAAACCTGGTAAAAGAAAAATTATATTACAAAACAAAAGGGAAACTCTTAAAGAAAATTGATAGAATGGAAAGAAGAAAAAAGTTCAAGGGGAAAGACAAGCCAGGGGAGGAAAGTTTCGAACACGGAGAATTATTTTTCAAAAGATGCTAAGTAACCCGGAGAAAAATAGTTCATAGATAAAGAAAAAGTGAGAGAAGGAAGGAAGTTTTAAATGGTTAACAAAAATTTGGCAACCAAAAGGTTCCAAAATTAAGAAAATAGAAAACAGTTTCCAACTGCCAAATTAAATTGGTTTGAAAGGGCCGGGGCTAACTTAATACCGGGTCCCTCAATAAAATTTTTGGGGCAGAAAGAATTTCATTTTAAACCCAAAATTTTTATTTTTATTAATCATGACAATTTATTTTGGTATTTAATTTTAAATAATTTTTGTTTAATTTAACCACCTTTACCATTGTAAAAGGATTAAAAAATAATTAAGAAAAGGTTAATTAAATAAACTTTAAAAAATGGAAAAGTGAAATAGGCAAATTTTAAATAAATTGTAAAAAGCAAATAAAAATTTTAAACAAAAAAACGAAATTTTTAAACCCTTTTAATTGTTATTTATCCCAAAAGGTGGGGTTTTCCTGTTTTCATTGAACTCCCGGGTCTTCTTTTCCCAAAACCCCTTTTAAAAATTTTCTTGCAATAACCCCAAAAAATTTGCCCCGTATTTTTTAAATGGGGGCGCAAATGGAAAAATTAATTGTTAATTTTGGACCGAAAATTCTTTTTTCACTTTTTTTTTTTTTTTCTGCACCAGCCACTAACAAAATTAAAAGCTAAAATCCCTACAACAGAAAGGTAATTAAAAAGAAAGGAATGGTTTTAAAAAAGGAGGGAAATGAAAAAAAAATTAAAAAAGCCAAAGTAAAAAAAAGCAAATTCCCCAATTTGGAAAAGTATTAAGAAAACCGGCTTCTTATTCACCCGGCTTTCCATAAAACCTATAAAAAGAAATTAAACAAACCCCCTTATTTTTAACCCTCCCCAATTAGATGGTTTTATTTTAGTTGGGAACCTTTTTAATTTTTTTTTGTTTCCTAATTTTTTTTGTTTTTTGGGTTAATTAAAAAATTAAGTTAAAAGCGGGAAATTGGAAAGGAACAAGAGAATCCTGTAAAACCCAAGAAAGCAAAACCACATATTCCAAGAAAAAATTCCAAAGGAAAAAGTTCCGTCCCAAACCTCAGTGGGCAAAACCATTGTCGTTTCTTCTTCCTCTTTATTATTAATTTCATTTTACAAGTTTTTTCTAATAAAAAATTTATCATTAATAGGAATTATAAAAGGAAATGTAAACCCAAGGGAAAATAATTATAGCATTCAATCAAAGGGGGCATAAAATATTCAAACCCTTTTCTCAATTAATAATAACAATTTAAATATAATATATATATTATAAATAGAATATAAATATTAAACATATAATATAAATAATTATATTATATTATATATTTTTAATATCATCCCTATAATTTATTAAATTAAAATTTAAATTAATATATATATAAATAATATAATTGGAATATAAAAATATTATATTATTAAGATATTTATATAAATAATTATTTAATTAATATTAATAAAATTATTATAATATATAAATATATTATAATTAAATTAATATAAATTAATATATATATATATATAGATATATAAAATAATTATTTATAATTATAAATTTATATAATATGATTATTATATTAGATATAATAATAATATATATTAATAAATTATATTAATATATATATATAATATATTTATATTATAATATAGTAATATATCAAATTTTGTTATTAAAATTTATTATATATAAATATTAATCTATATATTAATATATATTATATAATAATTAAGGAAAATTATATATTATTAATATATTAATTATATATATAATATATATATTTTAATTCCTAATATAGGATATTGACGATATATTATATAGATATATGATATATATATATTTATATATAAGATATATATATATAGAGATTATATAGATATATAGAGAGAGAGAGAGAGAGAGAGAGGAGAGAGAGGATGAGAGAGAGGAGTAGAAGAGAGAGATTGAGGCGGTGAGATGAGATGACAAGGGAAATACCACACAAATATTCAAGTTTTCCAACCTGTATGGGGTGAGTAGTGAGAAATACGCTGGCTTGATAAGATAAAACACGGACGTACAATAGATTAATACACTTAGATTATTGACTTCGAAGTTCTGCTTTATCCTGTGAGGGTGAGTACGGAAATTCCGCGAGGCTCTACCATGAGGAATTCTCGTCTACGGCGCTCAGAGGAATAAAGGAGATATCCGACGTCATTAAAGTCGTTATTATCTTATCCTGCAGACCAGGTTAGAAAGGGGAAAAGGTAGTATTTCGGTTATTCAGCCACATCGTACGATGACTAGAAGTCAAATGAGTGATTTTGTAATTAGCTATGTGGTGACGTCATTATGGTGACTCAAATTCTCTTTTCCTGCGACCCATACGGATAAGGGGACTTGCTTTATCCGTAATCGTTATTTCTGTCAATAAATCGTACGATGCAGGCTAGATATAAAATGAGGAAGTCAACAGTAAGCTATGTGTCAAGCACCTGGTGACTCCAATGCCAAATCGTGCACTATAGCATATTTGACATAATGCAGATAAGCGTCTCATACAGACATTCTGGCACACATACATGCTTGCTGAGCGTAGAATACATGAAAGTCACAGATGCAGGGTTGTTAGCCCAGTGACTTACTCTAAATCCTCAAGGTGTTACCTATCAGAACCACCAGACAAAACACGCTTGAAAAACATCATTCATCCATGCTTGCTGCGTACGTCATGTATCGATGCAGGGTGTAGCAGTAACATACCAAATCCATCCAGGTGTTTCATACGGTCGTCCATGCATACGACCTCTTGAGATAAATCAATAGTCCTCGTAGTACGTCTGTAGTTACCACACACACACCAACCAACACACATCAAACACACACACACACACACGAGACATAGTACCTACATATATAAGTAATAGTATACAATATTTACACATCACAATTTCATAACACACACACACACACCGTACATCTCACATTCTGGGTGGAATAGAAAAATACTCAGTAGCGTCACCACGTGGATTGACCCTTCAGTGTAAAGTCGATTTGCACACGAATAGAATTACAACCGTAGCTTCACCAAGTCCATCTGACCTGGGCAGGCACGGTTTTTGCAAAACGAAGGATTTACAACCGAGCGCAATTTCCACTGGTTTTGGGCAGGCACGGTTTAAAATCGTCCATGTTAAAATGGTGTAACCAGCGCCCCACAACTGGTGTTACCAAAGGAATTTTGTATCTACCGTCTTTCTTTGGGAAAGGTGCATATAAAGAACCCGGACACCCAATAGCGAGAATTATAATTAATGTGCTATCGAGTCATATCGTTAAATGAAAAAATATTTGAAAGATTTTGCGCATGTAAGTAATAAAGATATGGCATCTCTCGGCCCAAGAGGTCCCCATTTTGGGACATATGGGCAAGTTTGGGAACATATGGGTATCAACACACTAATCCGCACAACATGGATTTGTTTTGTTTAGGCGTTTTAGAAATGCCAATTGTAGGTAGTCACAAATTCTTCTCCAGCCGTGTGTGTTGTGCTATACAGATGTAGTAGTATTGTGACAACTAAACTACAATTTAATGAACCCCCACGTGGTAGCGTTAAAACTTGACATAAATAAATAATGAATATAGAAATGGTTAAGTTCATGCAGTTTGGCGTGTTAAACAGGGGTTTGATGAAGATCCTGACAAAAAAATATATTTAAGAGAAAATCTTTATCGACAAGCCTATTATAATTCCAACCCCCCAGTAATCTGTTTATTTGGAAAATCTATTGTAAAGTCAAACTGTTCACGTCATGTCACGTCAATACTGCTTATGTTCTTCACAAACAATATTTAAAAGGTTTTGGGGCCATTATGGAAACTTTTGATGAAACGATTCTGATTCGTTATAAATTCGGATTACCAAGAGTCGGACATAATGCGCCTTTTTATGCCAGCCGTTACAATGTGTATTTTGCGACGTGCATCAGACTGGTATATCAAAGGCCCGTGTTTGTACCATCCTTGTGTGAGGGGTAGTATGGATAAAATATGTCTATGTATTCTGGACTATTGAATACTCTTGGATACTCTTGATACTCTTGATACTAGTGATGTATATAGTTATTCTAATGATATCCCTAAATGGATACTTACAGATACAATAGCCAGAGGGCAAGTATTTTTTCTACATGCGGCCTTCTGCTCGTGTTTAAAGTGATTAAACACTTTTTTGAAGTACTTACAGTGCTTTGAATTATTTTGTAATCAAACACTTGTGCTTCACCACTTATTGGTAGTTTTTTTGTTAAAACCCAATCTTATCCATGTTGCTGAAACAATTCCCAGCAGTGCCACTTCTTCTGCCCAGTCCGAATGTTTTATCAATATCACAGCAAAATTTCTGTTTAGGCAAATTGTCTGCTCGTAACTTTGAAACTATGTTTATTCGTTGTAATTAAAAATTTGAAATAAACCATCTTATCTCTATAAGTACATGTACTTATCCTTGTGGTTAAAGCTCTTTTAAAATGCGTTGACTTGGTACGTGAGCACTTTTGTAAAAGGGCTGAAAAAATGCTTTAATGCTTCAAGTACTTTTTAAAGTGCTTATCCTTGTGCTTTTAAGGACTTATAGTCAGTGCTTAACCCCAGCACTGACTAATAGATACTAATGGATATTATTGGATACTCATTGGGTAGTATAAATATCTATCAATAGTATATATCCAGAGTAGAGTGGGAGTATACTAGTTATCATTGTATGTCATCTACTACCCATAGAAATGCTCTGTTAGGTTCATTTTGTACATGACATCAAAACATATCAAGTGCCTTTACTTCACCAGCTGCTTTTTGTGTCAGCTAATTTAATAGCTACAGCTGAATCGCTTAATACCTCTTTAATGTGCTTGTTTATGTCCTGAGGAAGAATGAACTGGAGAGAGTTGAGAGAGAGAGAGAGAGGCGAGAGATCAGAGGATGATAGAGAGACAGAGAGGAGGAGACGGAGAAGGAGAGAGAGGAGTCATTCTCGTACATAGAATGTAATCACTTACTAGTCAAAAATTAGGTTATTTTCCTAGAATTATTTTAAGATCTTGTTGATAGCCTCAGCAAGCATGTACTCATAAAACTGATCTTTTAAACAATCCCGGACTAGCAATTAATACACATTTAACAACTAACAATACAAGAACTTTAATAATAACTAAAGAACTAATAAAACTAAGTATTACCATCAAATCTAAAATGGTTGTTAAAACAGCTTGAATTACAGTTACCATAAGAACTCTCTAATGCCTAGTTGAAGAGATAACACAATAGAAAAATATGTACAATAGATGTACTATAAAGTAATATTACAATAGCATCTGTACCTAATATATTCCCATCTGTATATTGGGCATATGCTATATAACATCGTTAAAGACTGTATCACAATTTTAATTTTTACAAATTAACAATGTGTGGATGTATATGGTGGTAGTATACTGTAATCATATAACAAGGAGTAGATGTTCTTATAGTGGTATTATAAGATACTCAATATAACAATGAGCGGATATGTTTATATAGTGGTATTATGGTATAGATCTTATAACAATGAGTGGATGCTATATAGTGGTAGTATGCTATATAATCAGATAACACTTAGTCAATGTTGTATAGTGGTATTATTACTATAATTATAAAACAAGGAGTCCGAGTTTATCTCAATGGTAATATATATAATTATATAACAATGAGTCGATGTTATATAGTGTTTATTATACTATAATATATACCAATGAGTCGATGTATATAGTGGTAATTATACTATAATTATATACAATGAGTCGATGTTATCTAGTGGTATTTATGACTATAATTATATAACAATGAAGTCGATGTTTATAGTGGTATTATACTATAATTATATAACAATTGAGGGCTTGTTATATAGTGGTATTATACTATAATTATATAAAGAGTCGTGTTATATAGTGGTATTATACTATAATTATACATCTTGAAAATTAAACAATATTTTTTACATTCATTTTTAAAATGAAATTATTATATTAGTTTCATCCTTTAGTGGTTTATGGCACATATTATAATTGTGGTTCCTTGGGGTCATATTTTTGTTATTATAAGCAACCACAAAATTCACCACACAAACATTTAAATATAACTTTACTATACAATATTGCTCTTAGTATATGAGTCATAAGTACCTTGTCGTGGTTAGCACATGATCCCTTTCTCTTACGTGGGATATGTTGTTTTCTATTCTTGCCCTAGTAATTGTCATACATGAGGTCACTATGCACATATGAGCTAAACCTAGCCAACAAAGGGTTTAATGATTTATTTACCTGATGCTAACTTACCTTCCTGACTTAACAAGTGCTGCTACACTGCCGATCTTGACGGATCACAGGCTAGATCTGAGGAAGAAGCGGGAGAGAAGAAGAAGTGATATATGTTACAGTTTTTAGTAGTTGTTCCTTCCCTATTATTACCGGATTTAACATATGATTGGTCAGTGATTCTTACCTAATCTATCCAATGCCACACTACCCAGTTTTCTTTAGCTAATGTAAACTTTTGATTTAATTGTAGATCAATTGTGTGATAAGCTCCCATTTGACAAACTGGTTTTCTGGGATATTAGTCCTTTAAATCGAACTTGACATGCAGTGTATCATATTCTACACTTTCTATAGAGATAGTTAGAGTGGTACGGACTCGTGTCTGAAGTACTGGAACCAGTAACTGATTCACTGGTCACTTTTCTAATAGTTAAAATAAAAGAGATAGACTACTATGAGAGTATTACAATACAATTGAATCAGAGCCAAAATACAGTGAGAATTATAAATACTAAATACGTTTTTTTAAAACTACCAACAATATATTTGGTACAACTATTAGTTATACAATAGGGTTAAAAATTGCATAATTATTAATAGAAGGGTACCTATAGAGCTATAGTTTATTGATAAATGAGGCTTATCCTTATACAGGAGAGAGCGTGGCTGAACCAAGTGACTCTTATCCATAAAACCAGTAACACTGTCATAATGCACATGTAAATAACTGTTAGAGTTAGGGGATGGATTAAGTTGATCATGTGAAATATGGACCTCTTGGTACAAATAGAGTATTAAGTGACACTATGAATCTAAATACTTACTATTAGTTTTGTTAGGGTTGTTGTACTATACTACATAATATGTGTGTGTATCTATATATACCTTATTGTAGTTGATCTAGCTGTCTCCATTGGCAACTAAATTATAAACATGCCACATGTCTTCAGCCTCTTCTGGTATTAAGGTCACCTGAATAATATAATAATTATTGTATATAGATTGTCATGGAAATGAGTGTTATAGACAAAAACTTACCCAGATCCATTTTTGTCAATAAATCTTTTTTCTAACTTCATGTTGAATAGATTTGGGTGTGGCTTGTTCAGGTATCAATGAATTCTATTATCTTAAATGGCCACCCATACACAAAAGATGTTCGAAACACTTGAAAAGCTACTGAGAGGGACACCACTATAGAATGCCTGGCTGCCTCAGTGTGATTTAGATGTGTTAGTTCAATAGTATGTTGCTATGTACCTTAACACTAAATCATGATAGTTTTAATGGAGTAACTATTAGACAAACCACTCAGTGAAGTTAATGTAGAAGCAGCTTTAGTCAGCTGCTCCCTGTCTCCTTTGGAAACGTGGAAACAAGAGGGACGAGAGGTGTGTGGATCAAGATTCCAACACATCAATCTGAACTAATTCCTATTGCACACAAAGTAAGATGTGCATTTGGGGACGTGTCTACATGTTATATGGGTAAATGTCAACTCATATAGATAAATTGACAAGTGACATAACTAAGTCTTGATCCTCTCTTTTATAAATAAAACTTATTTTTTTAATTAAGACCTTTTATTCACACGTAGAATAGAAGGACAATTACTATATATGCAGGATATAACTGAATGTAAATTATATAGCATATTATATTTTGAGTCACTTTCCATTGGAATCCCCCACTTAAAGTACTATTATATTAACAATATATAGATATTAATATAAACAAGAGAGATATTACTACTATTACATTGAAAGTTTGTTCACATCAACTTTGACCTTTGTTTTTTCTACCACTTGATAACTTTTTTAGCCTTTTCTTATTCAACTGCTAATTATAAAACATCAAAATACTATAATAATAGTACTAACTATTAATGTAGTACAGTTTCGAAATAATATGCTTAGCAGTTTCCATGTTAACTGTATTAATCTGTTGGCAAACAGTAGTGTCATGTTGCCACATATCCATGAGCCATTGAAATGATTTAAAGGTCAAAGTAAATATGAATGGTTTAGTATTGACTTTTTCTTTTCTATTATTTTATAGTTAGGTTTTGATTTCCATCATGCTCAAAGTGGTATACGTCATGTTAACAAAATGGCTACCTACGACAGAACCAAATAAACTACCAACATATGCTAACCATTATGTCGGTATGATCATGTATATTACATAACTTATTAATACTTCTATTTATTTAACAATCAACCAATCTTTATTAATATTAATATACATTTTTAGGAGTTGCTGGATTTGTAATAAATGATATTAATATGAGCTCTTAGTTGTCCAAGAGAAATATCACATATCTCTAAAGAGAGCTCACATGGAAATTTCCAGGTGGTCTCACTGATCAAGGTTAGTTGATTATTATTATATAGTAATAAATGAGTTGACCTTTGAACTAAGTGTTGACCTTACTATATCTTTTGTCTGTTCCCCAGAGAGATATCTCATAGAGACTGCAATACGTGAGGTTAAAGAGGAGACTGGAATAGATACAATATTTGTGTCTCTTCTTTGTTTCGTCACTTACATCAATATCGTTGGGAACAAGCAGTGACCTTTATTTTTGTGTGTATATTAAAAACCATTACATACTGATATTAAAATGGACACTGGTGAAATAGCTAGCTGTAATGGATGGATGTAAGTAATATAACAACTATTGTGTATTATTATTGAGTAAGTGTTCCTGCTATTTTCACAGAATTTTAGAGATATAGTTGTGTTGTCACATGTTGAGAATCAATAAAATTTCTCTTAATAACTTCTTCCCTTGAGATTTAATAATATATATTATTGTCCTCTTATTCTCTAGTTAAATGAATATATTGCTGATCCATAACCAATAATCAAAACCGATTAATAGCTGAGACTTTTGTAGCCAGTCGTAAATGTGGTTACTCTCTATCACCAACACTCTATCCTCCACTTCTTCCCAAATTAAACCTGACCTAGTACATTATGGTATAGCACCACTAGTATGGCCATCCAATGAAGAGAGAGAGTAGTATAGTACAGTACAACCTAGACTGTGATTATTATGATGTTATTTGAGTGTGTTTATATTTATTAATTTAATATTATTTTTAGAAATGGTTCTTTTACACCTCCTAACAGTAAGTGCCATATCTCACAACAAACATGTGTCCCAATAATAAATTTATTTAAAAAGTATAGACCAAACTATTAAAAAAATTGTTTTCATTTAAATTTGTTTACTTGATTAATTTATAATATCACCTGCAGATTACTATTAAAAAATATACTACAACATGTCTAATACTATTGTAGATAGAAGTGACTATGAGACCTGAAGAATCAAATTACAAATTTATTCATCAAAGACTGTACTATAATACTTAACATCTCTTAATATGCTACTTAGATCAAAAATAAATAAAACTATATAATATTACAGTAAAGTGAATATCAGTTAATTTACTATGTAAAATGAGTTTTGTCCCAGTGTTACAGGTTAATAGATTCAGGTTATAAATGTTATCACCAACTTGTTTACTGTTATTGTTAACAAGAAGATACTCTACAACTTTTGTTAGTGTAACTCAATCAGTACTTGACTGCTTCAAAAATTCCTTAGTCCCAATGACAATTTCATTGTATCAGGATTAGCAACATGGTCTGCAGGGAATTGAATGAGACTTCAATGTTTCACTCAAGATTTATTAGATCTATTAAAGCCGTTCTTATTTTATTTGAAAATACATAGTATTATCAGATATCTGATAATACTAACATATATATATTAGCATATCTGACTGATATGCTAGTAATTATCTTTGACAAATGGGTATATTACAAATTTATTCAACAATAAAAATGGTACTACAATACTTCACACTGTTTAATAATAATATGTAACAAGTTAAAAATTAGTAAATAAAAGTCATAATTTAAAATTGTTCACATGAGTTATATATCATTACTTAGCTGCACTAAAAATTTACGAATGTCCATCAGCCACACTTTTTTGCTGAACAAGAGGACCCTCTACAGCTTTTATTAGTGTAGCCCAATCAGCATTTGGCTGCTTCAACCAGTATTCATCATCATTGACAAGTTAGTGGTTCATATTTGTGTTATTTCTTTGATCCACACCCTCCAGTTTATCAAATGGGACTTTCAAGTGTTCTCCCCAAATTGAACCAGTGTGAGGAGATGGGGGCTAGCTGATAAGGCATCCTATTTTCTTTGGTTTTTGTACCCTATATAATTTATCATTAATTACTTAAACTATTTTAAAACACTACTTCCCTGTCTCTTTAAAACCAACTCCTTCCTCAGCTGAAGGATTGCGAAAGTTGGTCGGCTTTTCTTCACAATGAAGAGTGAGATCACTTGTTTGAGCTTTGCTGTAACAAGATAGTGAGGACAATTCATTTTAGCAGGTAATGCCATTAGATTCATATCTAAAGACTAGCAGAATTAGAATAAAGAAGACAAAATTGTTATAAAATAATATATTGAAGGCATCTATCATAACTGTATCCTATACATACCTGAGTTGACCACAATCTTCAGATCCACCACACAAATCGAACTTCTGTGGTCTGAACAGAAATTTGCCTTTGATCCAATACTCTAGCACTTGTATTAAGAGTTTCTTTAACTCTGCTAATGCAATCTTCAAGAATTGGCACTACTCTTGACATACAGTAATAAAAGACTGAGGAGAATGACTATCAGGAGCACATCGTAATACATTCACTTGCATAGCATAGTGTAGATCTGTGAGTATAACACTATCAATTTGAGACACACCATATGTAAAAAGTGACACGATTTCGAAAGATGCCATTATCAAAGAAAAGCTCACATGAAGGACACTGGCCCATGGTTTGTAGCTAAACGAGGTAAAGAAACCTGGTGGTGTTAAACTTAGTGGTGGGAAATACAACATGCAGAGGGACTGCATATTGTAAATAACCAGATGGACCTTGTTAGGATCTCCATGAAAGAATCAGCACTGCTGGTTAAAAAATAATGCTTAACAGCCTGATCATATTCCTTGGTATGGACTTCAGCAGCAAGACGAAACGAACCAATAGCTTCATTTATACCATTTATGATCAAGACCTTCACAACCCCTCCAGACAGATTCATCATGATAAAATGGCTGAACTAAGATCCCTTTTCACGAAGCAATTTTCTCCAATGCCATGTACGAGCCCCTGTATCTCTTTCCTTTAAAGTGAATACCTCCCAAGAACATCCACAAACCATTTAGGATTAATGATAACAGCATTCTGCAAGCCGTCACTATGAGGGTAGAACAACAGGACTCCTACATCATGGTAAAATAGGAGGACTTTGGGGACATCATCAGAAGAATTTTGCAGGCTACTCCTATAGCATGAGCTTCTTCAAGATCAATGACATTCTTAGGATATCGCTGGATCACCTTTCGGAAAAGAACCAACTACTGGAGTTTCAACAATGAGCTTATCAGAAGTGAATTACAAATGACTTTTCGTAAATTTGCAAAATTAGGATCTTCAAATTCCCCTTTACCAGAACTGGTGTTGTCGACAATGAGGGTATCTTTCAATAAGTGGTGTCAAGATTTTGTCTTGGTAATGTGATTCAAGTTTCTGTCTTCACTTCTGTCTTCTTTTGCTCATTCAATTGATCTCCATGTGTACCAATGCAGTATATACGAGGTGTATTCTGGAATGGCACATTGTATATCTATAAGATGACTATGAATATTGGCCATCCAGCTGAGTAACAACCTCCAGTGTAGTTTCATTGACTTCATCGTCAAACTCATTGTACTCCCTGAGTACTGATCACTGAATGCCACTTTTTCACTGAAGGATTTCAATGCATTGAACATGAGGAAAAACATGGTACGAGGTGTAAGAAAGGCTGGGAGGATTTCAAGAAAGACAGGTTTGACCACCCAATCCCATATATGCAAGAGAGGTTGAGGTTTCATCTCCTTAAGATCATCTTTAGACATTCTATAGGCACGTTTCATAGCCTCGAAAAGATTGACTCCATAGTTTCTTTTTCGATATTATGTATTTGCTCTTCATTTAATGGCACATCTTTAAATCATAGCAGCAATGGCAGAAATAGGATAAAGACTTATGGCAGCTACTTTGCTATGTAGGGGTCTGGGTGTTGAGCTAGAAGGATATACCCATAGCAATAGTTGTGCACATTTCATTTAGCTCATCATCAGATGTCACTTCTTCCATTTCTCTTCTGGAGATCCACAGCATGCCACTTATAAATTAACTGGGTTGAACATAGCTGATATCAGAGATGATAGTACTGTTTGTTTTAGGATCAAAAGGTAGTTCCATCAAAGATCGCTTTAAACTTGTTTTTCCAACACCTGCTGTACCAAGGAGTATCATGCGTCCATATGCTATATACCAGCTTTCCCTCCGTTAGAGCTCTTCTATAAGCACTCTATATAAAAATATATAATATTAGTAACTAATAAAAACATACAAATGTTTATCAAAAACTAATTTGATATTGCTAATTAAATGTGAAAGACTTGTCCCAGCTAGGAAATAACAATAATAACAATTATAAACTTATGCTGTAATGGTATCAGGTATGTGGTAGCAATGTCTGTTTAGGGATTGTTTCATTAAAATGGATTGAACACTGCATGATATCTAGATATCTAAACTCTACATG
Source organism: Gigantopelta aegis (assembly GCF_016097555.1). NCBI lineage: Eukaryota > Metazoa > Mollusca > Gastropoda > Neomphalida > Peltospiridae > Gigantopelta > Gigantopelta aegis. The sequence continues at coordinate 20,068 of NW_024533778.1, read as the reverse complement.
GCAGTACATATATTGTCATAAATTAATAAACTCATTTAATTTGCGCGATTTTCTCTGAAATTCGCCAATAATTCGCCAAATTTTAACGCTCGACCAATAAATCCCAGGGTATGGTATATCCTTACATACCACTCAGACTGAAAGATTCTTTACATTTGCCCTTGCAAAGGTTGACTTCATCTTGCAATCCAAACAAAATGTAATACAAAGTAAATGATTGTTAATTTTATGAAATATTTTGCTTTAACATGTTTTAACAAAACATTCAATTATTTATATAATCCAGGATAATCTCTATACACAGGCAGTGCTACTGCATGCCTAAAAAGGCACCAAAGGATATTATACTAGGGGTTACTAACACAATAATTATATATATAACACTACAAGAAATAAGGTCCATGCTGTCATAAGGGAAAGAAAATAAAAGATACATAACCCTTGAACATTATGACAACAACTTCTCATCATACATTACACTTGTTTATTACCCAATTATTGTATCTACTTAATCCTATATATGTGCAGAAAATACAGATCAATTGGTCATGAAAATGTTGATTATATGGAAAGGGAAAAAAGAAAGATACATCAAATGTAAACATCAATGACAATATCTACTTCATCAATAAATTATATTAGTTACTAACATAATTATTACATCAACTTACATCCTATATAGTGGCATACAGGTCAAGTTCTCAACAGAGTGGCATTAAAAAGTAAAAAACAACAAAAAAATACATTTAAAATTGAACATTAATGATACAATTGACTTTCATTAATACATTAATAACACAATTATTACATTAAGAAAAAAAAGGTCAACTAGTTACTAAAATGACATTATCAGAAAAAGATTAATATAAAATTTACTATTAACCATAAAATCACATTCTAATATATATTACACTAGTTACTAACATAATTATTGTAATTACTTACAATCTAAACAGTAGAAGAAATACAGGTCAAGTTGTCATTAGAGTGGCATTAAAAAAAAAAGAAAAGATACATTTAAAATTGAACATTAATGATACAATTGACTTTCTTAATACATTAATAACACAATAATTACATTCAGAAAAAAGGTCAACTAGCTATTAGAATGAATTAATCAGAAAAAAGGAAAAATTAATATAAATTTACTATTAACAAAAAATATATTACTATGATATACTACACTAGTTACTAACATAACTATTATATCAACTTACATCCTATATAGTGGAATACAGGTCAAGTTGTCATCAGCGTGCCATTAAAAAGAAAAAGAAAAGATATATTTTAAAAATTGAACATTAATGATACAATTGACCTCTACAATACATTAATAACACAATAATTACATTTCCAAATAGTCACAGAAAAAAGGTCAACTAGTTATTAAAATGGTTAATCAAGAAAAAGAAAAGATTAATATAAATCACATTCTAAGATATATTACACTAGTTACTAACATAATTATTATAATTACTTTACAGGCTGAACAGTTGAAGACAAACAGGTCAAGTTGTCATCCGAGTAGCATTAAAAAGAAAAAGGAAAAGATACATTTAAAATTGGACGTTAATGATACAATTGACCTCTTCAATACCATTAATAACACAATAATTACATTCTATAACACAATATCGTCAGAAAACCAAAAAAGGTCAACTAGTCCTTAGAATGATATTAATCAAGAATAAGAAAAGATTAATATAAATTTTACTATTAATATAAAATCACATTCTAAGATATATTACACTATATACTAATATAATTATTATATTACTTAACAGGCTGAATAGTTGTGAGACAAAAAGGTCAAGTTGTTATAAGAGTGCCATTAAAAGAAAAAGGAAAGATACATTTAAAATTAACATTAATGATACAATTGACTTCCTTAACACATTAATAACACAATAATTACATTCTATATAATCGCAGATAAAAAGTCAACTAGTCATTAGAATGACATTAATCAAGAAAGAAAAGATTAATGTAAATTTACTATTAATATAAAATCACATTCTAAGATATATTACTAATACAATTATTATAATTACTTACAGGCTGAATAGTGGAAGACAAACAGGTCAAATTGTCATCAGAGTGCCATTAAAAAGAAAAAGAAAAGATATTTTAAAATTAAGCATTAATGACCTCTTCATACATTAATAACACAATAATTACATTCTAAAAAGTCGCAGAAAAAAGGTCAACTAGTCATTAGAATGACATTAATCAAGAAAAAAGAAAAGATTACTATAAATTTACTATTAATATAAAATCACATTCTAAGATATATTACACTAGTTACTAACATAACTATTATATCAACTGTACTACTCCTATATAGTGGCATACAGGTCAAGTTGTCATTAGAGTGGCATTAAAAAGAAAGAGGAAAGATACATTTAAAATTGAACATTAACGATACAATTGACTTTCTTATATATTAATAAACACACATAATTACATTCACAAAAAAGATCAACTAGTTATTAGAATGACATTAATCAAAAAAAAGGAAAGATAATATAAATTTACTATTAACATAAAATCTACTTCTAAGATATATTACGCCTAGTTACTAACATAATTATTATAATTACTTACTTCCTTTATAGTGGAATACAGGTCAAGTTGTCATCAAAGTGCATTAGAAAGAAAAAGGAAAGATATATTTAAAATTGAACATTAATGATACATTGACCTCTTCAATACATTAATAACACAATAATAACATTCTAAATAGTTGCAGAAAAAAGGTCAACTATTAGTTATTAGAAATGGATTAATCAAGAAAAAAGAAAAAGATTAATATAAAGTTAATATTAATATAAAATCTACTTCTAAGATATATTACACTAGTTACTAATATAATTATTATAATTACTTACAGGCTGAATAGTTGAAGACAAACTGTCATAGAGTGCCATTAAAAATAAAAAAGAAAGATATATTTTAAATTGAACATTAATGATACAATTGACCTCTTCAATACATTAATAACACAATAATTACATTCTAAATAGTTGCAGAAAAAGGTCAACTAGTTCTTAGAATGACATTAATCAAGAAAAAAGAAAGATTAATATAAATTTAATATTAATATAAATCACATTCTACACTAGTTACTAACATAATTATTATAATTACTTACTTCCTATATAGTGGAATACAGGTCAAGTTGTCCATCAGAGTGCCATTAAAAAGAAAAAGGAAAGATATATTTTAAAATTGAACATTAAGGATACAATTGACCTCTTCAATACATTAATAACACAATAATTACATTCTAATAGTCACAAAAAAAAGTCAACTAGTTATTAGAATGACATTAATCAAGAAAAAAGAAAAGATTAATATAAATTTAATATTAATATAAAATCTACTTCTAAGATATATTACACTAGTTTACTGACATATTATTATAATTACTTACTCTCTAAATAGTAGAAGAAATACAGGTCAAGTTGTCATCAGAGTGCCATTATAAAGAAAAAGGAAAAGATATATTTTAAAATTGAACATTAATGATACAATTGACCTATCAATACATTAATAACACATAATTACATTCAGAAAAAAGGTCAACTAGTTATTAGAATGGATTAATCAAGAAAAAAGAAAAGATTAATATAAAGTTAATATTAATATAAAAATCTATTTCTAAGATATACTACCATAGATAGTATACGACTACGTAACTGGGATTGGAAACAAATCACGTGATCCCATAGAAGTGAATGAACATTTGAAAACGCACTCCGTGTCCAAAAAAATCAATTAATTTTTTATTACCTTACATTGTAACCTAGACATACTTATGCTGTTATTATATATTCCTATAAAGACATTAGTGTTATTTTTATTTATCAACACATTGACTATATATTCTTCTTTATATTCTATTATTAAAAATAGTCAATAATACAGACATCCACTTTTAAATTAGTTATTTATTGATGAAAATGGCACTAAAAATACTTTTGTCACTCTTTCTTCTTACAGCAATATTATTACTAAAAGGTTTAGGACCAATTATTAGAACAAATAAGAACACATTGGTTTAAACTGTTTTTATGTTAGTAAAGTTGCGCTAGTCTTATGGAAAACACTAGAAAACATAAGATATAGGTGCACTTTTGGGACTATAGCCATTGTTTTAAGTTATGTAGACATAAATTACAGCTTCTTATTTTAAAGATGAATAATTTCGTGTGATTTTAGCTTGTTATTATTTGCTATGGCAATCTCCTGTCATAGTTATGTAAGATACAAAATACGCGTACATATTCAGTACTAAATAATTATTAATAATTATTTCCTTTCAAATGGGTAAGTGACTGTACATAGAAAGCACAGATCAATTCCAGGTCTTTAATTGTATCTCTTCAAATGCAAAGTTGATTTATCATATTCATACTCCTTTCCATTCCTTGTCTGCGCTAAAGAGAGATTCCATTCCTTGGGATTAGTTGCCTAAATAATCAGATGACAGGTCATTTATTAGATTGGTTGCAAAAGTGATACAATCTTCCTGGTTCAGGCCAAGAGCATCATTTAAACAGGAGGTATGCACTATCTAACACTTATGTACAACTGGTGTACCAATTTTAAAACCTACATCTAAAAGAGCTCCTTGTAGTATAACGTATATTATACTAGCAAAAAGACTTTTGTCTTACATTATCAGTAAAATTAATTATCAGATAATAATAATTATTTCCAAATAAGTATTATTATAAGGTAACACTTAATTAAAGTAAAAATTTCAAAATACTACATGCTTGTTTCCGAAGAAACAGGAGCACTACAAGCTATAGTTTATATGATATTTATGCTTGAGATGACAAAGGAGAGTAACCGGAAATGTCGTGGGCATTTCCAATCCCGGTTACTAGTCTATACTATCTATGATACTACACTAGTAACTAACATAATTATTATAATTACGTACAGGCTGAATATTTGAAGACAAACAGGTCAAGTTGTCATCAGAGTGCCATTAAAAAGAAAAAAGAAAAGAATCATATTTTTAAAATTGAACATTAATGATATAATTGACCTCTTCATAAATTAATAACATAATTATTATAATTACTTACAGGCTGAATAATTGAAGACAAACAGGTCAAGTTGTCATCAGAGTGCCATTGAAAAAAAAAGGAAGGATATATTTTAAAATTGACATTAATGATACAATTGACCTCTTCAATACATTAATTAACACAATAATTACATTCTAAATAGTCACAGAAAAAGGTCAACTAGTTTATTAGAATGACATTAATCAGAAAAGAAAAAAGAAAAGGATTACACTATAAACATTATTAATTATTAAGGCTTTATAAAAATCTTGTCACTTCTAAGAAAAGGAAAGATAATATCTTTAAAATTGAACCTTGACACCATAGTTTTCAATACAATACCATTATTATAATCCAACTAGTCATTACAGGACTTTATAATATGAAATACTCTTCCTACAGGTCACATAATTCTTCATCATTACGTGACATTGAAAACAAAAAAAAAAGACATATATTTTAAAATTGAACAATAATGATACAATTGACCTCTACAATACATTAATAATACAATAATTACATTCCAAATAGTCACAGAAAAAGGTCAACTAGTTATTAAAATGGATTAATCAAGAAAAAAGAAAAGATTAAATAAATTTAATATTAATTCTAAAATCTACTTCTAAGATATAGATACACTAGTAACTAACATAATTATTATAATTACTTACAGGCTGAACAGTTGAAGACAAAACAGTCAAGTTGTCATCAGAGTGCCATTAAAATGAAAAAGGAAAGATATATTTTAAAATTGAACATTAATGATACAATTAACCTCTTCAAAACATTAATAACACAATAATTACATTCTAATAGTCGCAGAAAAAAAGTCCCAACTAGTCATTAGATGACATTAATCAGAAAAAAGAAAAGATTAATATAATTTACTTTAATAAAACATCACATTCTAAGATATATTACACTAGTTACTAACATAATTATTATAATTACTTACATACTGAATAGTTGAAGACAAACAGGTCGAGTTGTCATCAGAGTGGCATTAAAAAGAAAAAGGAAAGATATATTTTTAAATTGAAACATTAATGATACAATTTATCTCTTCAATACATTAATAACACAATAATTACATTCTAAATAGTCGCAGAAAAAGGTCAACTAGTTATTAGAATGGATTAATCAAGAAAAAGAAAAGATTAATATAAATTTAATATTAATATAAAAATCTACTTCTAAGATATATTACTTACAGTATTCTTAAATTGATATAGATGTAGTGAGAGGATTCATTGTGTAGAGACATAGAATATGAAAAGAATTAAATGATATGTAGAATCAGAAAATTATCAAATGTAGTCTCAAGAAGTTAACCTTAACTTAATTTGTATTTATAACTAACTTAGAATTATAAAGTTAGTTAAATAAGACTTATAAACTCATTAACTAAATATTACATAATCATGAGGTCTGAAACTAAACATACATTAGCTTTAATGTAATACCTTTTACACTTTGGTACTACATTGTTGGTACTAGACTTATATTAATGTAAATAGATTCAGACATATAGTTTGACATGATTATACATAAGATGCTAAAATTTAGTACAGATATGTTCCAAAAATTAATTAGACTTAATTAGACTTACTCCCTATTGTTGCCATATATACAGTAGAGGAGACCAGTAAAGGTTCATGTAGAATGTCACCAGAAAAGTATTACAGAAAATTTACTGTAAAATCAGCTTTAAAGTTGTTATTATATTTACCATCTAATAGAGAAATATAAATTAATAACAATGAACCAAAAGCTATAGCATGCAAAGTAAGTCTTTCTAAACACAAAATGAAGTTAGAATTATCACCTTTGTGTTTGCAACAAAAGTCTATTATATCCTATTGTATTATTTTAGAATTATAATGAAATTTAATGCTGCCTAATTATATCAATGAATATACTTTATTTTTATTTTAAACAGACCACACAATGAACTTGTACTAAATATCATAAGCTTGACCTACAATATATTTCATGCATCTATTACATATACTGAAAAATTGACTATAGATAAACTAAATTTTATTTACAGAGTCTACAAATATATAAACTCGCACATGAACTATGTGCATCAAGTTAACTTTTAAAACTTGGCTTTCAATATTACAGATATACAATTATACATGTAGCAGATATATACATTATGTACAGACATATTTAATTTATACTAATACCAGGGGGGGGGGCTCTGCATGTTTTAAATATAGAGGACCATGCTTATTAATTTATTTCACCTAAAACCACAAGATTCAGGTGAAAAAACGGAGTTTGTTGATGAAAACAACCAGCATATATGTGCTTCAATTTGTTTTTCTCAATAGCAAATTACTTTAGGTCCATCAACCACTATGGTATGTATTATTCTTGCCTATGGGGCCATTTCCATGGACCACTCGTACACACATGCCATCCTTAGCAACGAATACAGGCTAGTAGTTTTGTATTTTTTTAACTTGTGTAATTTATGTGAATATATCATATATGAAAGGTTTATGATTTATGAGTTTGAGTCACAGCATGGCATTTTTTTAAACATTCATCTGAACACAACAACCTGAAGGACATCATTATCTAGTTCATCATCATTAACATAGTCATAATTGTCACTGCTCTCTCCCTCTGAGCAATTTTTCAAAAAACTGATTATTGTTTTATAGTAGTAATTATTGAATATCATATTGTTAAGCTTTTTAAAAAGTTAAAGGTAAAACTTATAAAAAAAAAGGTAAATAAGAAATATTTTTATAATTAACATCCGCGACGTGCTTTTTTAAATAAAGGTGGGCGTGTAACGAATTTGCATCTAAGGCTAATATTACTTACACAAAACATCCTAGCAACTGATGTAAGGAATAATAATATGTCTTCTTAGTTAACTAGGGGATGGAGTTTCTACTCACTGCTATATATACTAGCTAACTAATAAAAGAATGACTACTTACTTTTCTGGGTGGATGCATCGACTTACTTGTGATAAAACTGCCTAAATTAAGTTCCTTAAAGAACACTAGTTACAGTCAACGACAAGAAGACGTAGAAGCTCAGCGCACAATAGATAGGTACCTAACTTTGAGACTAAAAAGAGGCGTAATAAAAGTAATTGCAATCCGGAGAGGTTTTCTGTCTCGCGTAATCGCCCCTCCTCCTGAGGGAAGGGAGGTTTGGTCAACTTTAAGTATAGCTCTTGTTCAAAGATCAAAGAACTGCCAAAAATCCATATAGTCAATAAGTGGTATTAATAGGAAGGAGGCAAACACCTACTTTAAATTGCCAGATTCATATAGCAGTTCTCTCAGCTTTTAGTGCTTTTCAGTGTAAAATGAGCTCAGAAGGCTCTTAGAGAGCAGAAAATATCGTATTTTAATGCAAAATTATATAGTTAGGTTCCAAAGACCAATATGGAATTGGGACCACTTCTCTATCACTGCTCACTTGCATATTAAGGGGTAGGGGTATTGGGATGTTTGTGCATAAAGCGGGAGGGGGTGCTGGGTTACTGGCTAATTATTGGGGGGGGGGGGGGGGGGGGGGGGCAAGTCTTTATTCGCACTCACGTACAATTACTGTGGTCATCATTGTTTAAAGTAGGAATCACAACTCTCTATCTATAGTGTTACATGTCAATAGATTCAGTTAAATTTACAAATGTCAGCAGCAACTTTAAATTGTTGACAAGAGGATCCTCTGTGACTTTTATTAGTGTTGCCCATCAGCATTTAGCTGCAGCAACCAGTGATCAATCATAATCAAACCAATTTCTAGTGTATCAGGGTCAGCACCATGGGTTCTGACACACATTCTGCAGGGCATCCTCTGGGACTTCAAGTGCTACACACCCAACATATGCCAAGTGTGAGGCATAGGGCAATAGGTTTAAGGGCATCTATTTTTTGTACCCTGGATAATTTATACTTGGCATAGTTAATCTATTTAAAAACTTACCTTCCCTGTTCCTTTAAACCAACTTCCTTCCTCAGCGAGTAGGCTTGTGAAAGTTGGTTGGCTTTTCTTCACAATGTAATTAGAAAATGAGAATGATCCACTCGAGCAGATATGTCACTAGATGCATGTCTAGAGAATAATGGAATTAGAATTGAAAAAGACAAAATAGTCCGACAAAATAGTCATAATTATTGTGAAGACAACTGCCTATCTTACTTACATGATTTGACCACAACCCTTAAACTCCACATACAAATCACAATACAGACGAATTTGCCTCGTTTTCAACATTCTAGCACTGGTATTAGAGAGTTTCTTGATAAACACAATCTTCCAGAACTGTCACTAGCTCTTGACATAATTATGATACGTAACAGTGTTCATTATTGAATATTAGGATGTAGGATGGTAATGCCAAAAACAACAGAAACAGGTAAGGGAGTACACTTTAATAACTTCATGTACTTTAATTGACAACAAATTTGATATATAATTTTTGACCTATTCGATTAGTTAAGTTTATGATAAAAACAATACATTCATGGAAGTCATGACACACAATAATGTAGTGGATAACAAAACACATAATAGTTATGTAAGATTAGTACTACTAGTTGGAATTCCAGAGCTATCTATATAATAATAGTATTATAATAATGCAATAATTAACTCTTGGTATGAAAGTATTTTTCTGAGTGAATGAATGGACGATTGCTTTAAAAAGACTGCCTTAACGAAGTTCCTTAGTACAATCAAAAAAAGAAAGGGATCTGATAAAGACACTAAGCCGAGGGACTGGTACACTCTTTAACGTCTCCTTGAAACCGTAAAGTATCTACATTAATTAAGTAATGGATTGTTATTAAACTATAATATAATAAATATTCAATAGTAATTTTAATAAAGTACTAGCTATGTATTTATATATATATATATCATTATCTTTTAGTAAGCATAGTATCAAACCAAGAGTACAATCCTATAGTGGGAATTCACAAAACCTTCTACCCTCACTAACCCTCATCTAGTACATTTTGGGAAAACACCACAAGTAGAAGCAGTATTACAACAAAATAGCATTAATGCCGTCAATCAGTCAGAATAGAACCCACTGAGGTGATCTATCCCTAAATTAATGAAAAAAAGTGTAGAATGCTACTTGTGAGATCTCTTAACATGAATCATCCTTTTTCAGATAAAACTTTCTTAAAATAGCTAGTATAACTAAAGAGTGGTAACAAAGTCAGCTACTTATATAAAATAAAAATGACAGCTAAGCATATTAAACTTTTAACAATGTTTTGGCTAACCAGTAACTAGTACTGGTGAATAGATAATGAAATTACGTTGTCAGAACTTTTGTCTTCCTATATTGTAAATATACATGGGAGAGATGTAAAAGACCAACAATATGTCATTATTACTACTGTTTTGTTTTATGTTTAGACCTTTCTATCAATATGGCACCACTCAGTTCTGGTAATAACCATGATGGTTAAATCTCTGTTTTTTAACCTTATTTGGTTAAAAGTTTAGCTGTCATTTTTGTTTCTATATAAGTAGCTGACTTTTGTTACCGCTTGTTTCAGTGTACTAGCTTATATTAAAATACTAAAGGGCGAATGGCTATCTGTAGCCCATCAGTGATAATTCACTTGCATAGCATAGTGTGTGGGCACAGTGAGCATAACCACATCAATTTGTGACAAATCATATTACAAAAGTGGGAAAAATTTCAAAAGCTCACATGAGGATGGCTGGCCATGGCTGTAGTAGCTAAATGAGTAAAAAAAAACCTGGTGTCGTAAACTTTAGTGGTAGAAAATACAATATGCAGAGAGGACTGCATCTTGAAACACTTCAGCACTGCTGGTTAAAATGCTTAGTGACTTCTTGGTACCGACTTCAGCAGCAAGACGAAAATGAATCATAGCTTCATTATATTATGCATCAACACCTTCACCAACCCTCCAGACAGATTCATTGTGATAAAATGGCTGGCTGACTAACCGTCATGTAAACATTTCTCCAATGCATGTAAGCTTTACAACCCTGATGGCGTAAACTTAGTGTAGGAATACAAGATGTAACTAATAGGATCTCCACGGTGTGGTAAAAAAAATACTTGACCAGCCTGTATCATATTCCTTGGTATGGACTTCAGCAATCATTTCCGAAAATGAACTTCATTTCATTAGGACTCCATTGTGGTAAAAAAAAATGCTTGACAGCCTCCTTGGTACGGGACTTCAGCAGCAAGACGAAAATGAACAATAGCTCATTATAATATTTGCATCAAGTGGTAATGGATTAATGTCCACCAATGTAGTGCACAATGTTTTAAACTTTGGCATATTGCCCAAAATGTTTAATCCAAATGTAGTGTTTCCAACTTTGATATTGCCAAAAATGTTTTATTTCATATGTTTTATTTGATATTAATGATATTGTGTGTCCAAACTGTTTAAAATGTTTATGGAATGAAACCTTTTAAATAATTGGCCAAAGAAACTTTGATAATTATTGCCAATTGTTTTTATTGTGATACTTTTATTTGACCTACATTTTTAGGTATTTTTGGGTTATTTGATTGCCAAATGTTTGGGAATTGCCAAAAGTTTATCAAACTTTATATTGCCAAAGTTTGCCAAATTTTTTTAAATATTGCTCCTTTTTTATTTTTTTTTTTTTTATTTATTTTTTTATTTGTATTTAATTTTTTTGTTTGATTTTACTTTTATTATTTGTTTTTTTTACCTTATTTATTTTTGTTTTTTTTAAATTTTTTTTTATCTTTTTTTTTTTTTTTTGTGTTATTTTTTATATGATCTTTCTGCCTTTTTTTTTTTTTCTTTTTTTTTTTTAAATGTTTTTTTATCCTGTATTTTTTTTATATTTTTTATTATTTATTTTTTATTTGTTTTTTTGTTTTTTTTTTATATTTTTTTATATCAAATTTTTTTTTTTTAAAGAAGATTTTTTATTTTTTATATTTTTTTTAGTTTTTTTTTTGCTTTTTATTATTTATTTTATTTTTTTATATTGATTTTGTTTTTTTTTATTTTAATTTTTTTTTTATTTATTTTTCTTAATTTTTTTTTTTTTTTTTTAATATATTTTTGTTTTTTTTTTTGCCATTGATATGCGAAACTTAATGGTATTGCCCAAATGTTTAATTTTTTTTTTTGGGGTTTTATGTTTATTTGGTATTGCCAATTTTTTTGAAAAGTAATTTGATATTGCTTAAGTAAGAACCACACAAGAGATCAGAATCAAGAGTATATATTGTTGAAGGCCTTGACAGGGGAGTAATAATAATAATTAAACAATTATAAAACATATCCTCAAATGGTATACGGCAGTGTACGCATTTAATGCCTGTTTAGGAGTGTTATTAAAATGTATGTGAATGATTGAACCTGGAGTATAATTAATAACAATTATAAACATATCCACAATGGTATCCGGCATGTAGCAGTAATGCCTGTTTAGGGATTGTCCATTCAAATGTATTGGAATGCACATACTGAGAAAAACCCTGCATGATATCTAAGCTGTTCTACTCGCAGCACACGATTGAATAAAAAAAGTCAGAAAAAGGACTCCTTTTTAGAATTTTTTGTACTTGCAAAATGTACTATTGTCAATAATAGCTGGTTAGCAGGCACATTTATAACAACAATATGCTAATAATAAATAGTATATCCTTACACATAACTCAGAACTGAAAGATTCTTTAGTGGCTAAGTATGTAGTATGATGCTACATAATTTGTCTCCTTTAAGAATCCTTTGTATTAAGCATTACTCTAGATTGAAATGATATGGAAATTGAAGTTCCGAATTCTGTAATATTAACTGTATGTGTTTGCTAATAGGTTGCATTGGACAATCTATGTAGTTCCCTACACATAGTACTAACTATAAAATCTATACTACCACCAGTGTTGATAACTGGGTGATGAGATTATTGGTTACAGATAATATTTCACTGTGAATGTTTCAATATGCTGTACGTCTGAGATGAAACTGCTACATTTTATCAGATTAAACACTGAAACCATCTCTACACCTGTATGGATAATTTTTTCAAAAACATGTTATGTTTGTTATTGTAAAAGTACATGTGTACAATGCACAGTGACTTTTAATTTGCTTTGCTATTTTGGAAGTTTAAGTATATACATTTAGACCCTTCATGCTTGGATTTTAAACACAAACCAAGTAGTAACGATGGTAATATTATCATAATATTAACCATATTACTATTATTGTCAATCATTATTAAAGTAAGGTATTTGATCTGTTGTGTGCAATTATGGAGAAAGGAACAATACTATTGACATCATGGTATACCTTGTTTACATTCTTTTAATCAGATTGCTACCTAACCTATCCTTTGATCACCTCTCAAGAAAATGTTTTTGCATTTTTATGATCGTTTTGCAAAAAAGCCAAAAAATGTGCAGTAGTTAAGATGGGATTGCTGCCACTTTAATAGAAAAATAATTAGTAGCTTGAGGCAAAAAGTTATTTTAATTCTTCAATCACACCAATCAATTTATTTAACGGCATTCTTCAAGTGCTTCAAAACCCACAATTTAATTTGACATTATTAGACCTATTTAAATACTTTCTTATTTTATTTGGAAATACATAGTATTATTCAGATTTGGGAATATAATAGTATAACAGAAACTAGCAATTATTTTGACAACTGGGCATCATTATTGACCATATTATATCAATCATGACTATCCATGTGTATGATATTGAATCATAAATTATTGTTTACAATATAATATTTCACATCGAATATCTGCCCTAATATATCATCTGAAGATGAAAGACAAATATAATAGACTGAATCAAATAAACTCACATTTGATGTCATTGGCATTTCTTATGTCAGATTGATTAATATATAATAATAAACGGAATTGACCTTTAAACCTATATAGTTGACCTCACTTTATCTTTTTTCTTTTCTCTAGAGAGAGTATGGACAGCAAAATATAGCGTCAAGTTGTCATCAGATGGTATTAAGAAAGGAGAAATTGGAAAGGATAAATTTTAACATTAATGATGCAATTTACTTCATCAATACACTACACTAGTACTAACACATTATCATTTTCACTTACCATCTATATAGTGGCAAAAATTACATATTATGCATTTAACATAGAGATATGAAAGACAATAATATATGTTATTAAATTTCAAATGGAAGAAAGTTATTAAAGGAATATATATTATCAGTTTTCAACTTGTGACAACACAAACTATATCTCCTAAAACTTCCTGTGGAAATAACAGGAACACTGAAACTCAATATATACATAATAGTTGTTCTATTACTTTAACTCCTATACAGCTAGCCAATTTCACGAGTTGTTTATTAATAATCAGTATGCAATGATTTTAATAAAGTGGTATTAAATAAGGATAACGGGAAAGATAAAAAAATTGAATATTAATAATACAGTCTACTACTTCAATACATTACACGTTCTAACAAAAATCCTTGCTTCTACTTACCAGCTAAATTGTTGGCAGCAAAGACAGTTTAATTTTTTCCATTCAAATGGCAAGAGAGAAAGGAAAAGGAAATGATATCATAAAATATTACACAATCACTACAATCAATACATTCTGCTAAGTTTCTAATAATTTATTATTTCTACTTACCAAGGTGCTAAAATTGTGGCAGGAAAATACAGTTCAAAATTTTTCATCAGTCGCGCATAAGAAAGGGACAAAAGAAAAGATAATTAAGATTTGAACATTATATAACAGTCTACTTCATCAATACATTATATTGGTACTAATATAAATATTTCTTACATCCTAAATAGTGGCAGAAATAAAGTTCAATTTTTTTATCAAAGTGCCCATTAAGAAAGAAAAAGAAAAGATACTAAAATTTAAACCTTAATGATACAGCCTACTTCATTAATACATTACAAATGTTACTTCTACTTACTGTCTAAATAGAGGGAGAAAAATCAAGACACTTCTCATTTAAGTGGCTTGTAAAATGGAAAAAAAAGATACATAAATTATAACACAATATACATTCATCTATGAACATTAAATTGGTTATTAGGCACAATATTACTTCTACTTACAGCTAAAGTGTGGCAAAAAATAACAGGTCAAGTTGTCATCAGGTTGACATTAAGAAATGAAAACAAGAAAAGATATATAAAATATGACACATTATCAATACATTACACTGGTTATTAAAGGAAATTATCATATATCCTCACCTTTCATAAGTGCACAGAATATAAGACAATTTGTCATTAAAGTAGCATTCAGAAAGGAAAAAGGAAAAAATTACGAAAAAAATTGAACATTAATGATACGGTCTATTCATACAACATATTACACGGGTATTAACACAATTATCATATATCCTTACCCTCTAAATAGTGACAAAAAATATAAGACAAGTTGTCATCAAAGTGGCATAAGAAATAAAAAAAGGAAAAGTACATAAAATATAATACAATTGTACTTCTCCAATATATTACACTTAGTACTAAAACATTTATTATTTTTAACTACCACCCTAAAACGTGAAGGTCAAGTGGCATCAGAAGTGACATTAAAAAAAGAAATAGGAAATATACATAAAGTTTGACCATTAATGACACAATCTTAATAATGAATTACACTGTATTAATAACACAACTCATAAATCTACTTTACTTCCTTAAATGGTTGACAGAAAAAACAGGTCAAGTTGTTATCAGAAGTAGTAGCATTTAGAAAAAAGGGAAAGATATAAAAACCTATTACAAAATCTACTTCAGCAATGCATTACACTTGTTACTACACAATTATCATATCTACTTACCTTCTAAAATAATGGAAAAATATATGTCAAAGTCGTCATAAGAGTGGGAATCAAAAAAAAAAAGGAAAAGATAAAAAATATGATATAATCTATATACTTTCATCAATACATTATAACTGGTTACTAACACAATTTTTACTTGTATCTTATCCACCTAAATAGTGGCAGACAGAAGAAATGCAGTGTAATGAAAGTTGTCATCAAAATGGCATTAAATAAAGAAAAAATATATACATAAAAGTTGAACATCAATGACATCATCTTTGATTAATGAATAACACGGGTTACTAGACACCAATTCATAAATTACCTACCTGCCTCTAAATGGTTGATGATAAAAGATGCATGATTGTCATATAGTGTAGCATTAAAGAAAAAAATGGGAAAGATACAAAATATAGGACCAATTTATTCATTAATACAATTACATTTGGGTACTATCACAATTGGTTTTATAACCTTCAAATAGTATAAAAACATTACATGTCAAGTTGTCATAAGAGTGGAATCAACAAAAAAGGAAAGATAAAATATGTATATATCTGTTTTGGTTAATACTTACATTACACGGGTTACTAACCAAACAAATATTATTTTTTAACTTAACCACCCGTAAAAAGTGGCAGAAATATAGTTCGGTGCAATCAGAGTGACATTAAAAAAAAGACAGAATAGTGATACATACATTACAGTTTGACCCATGTAATGCACCCA
Organism: Gigantopelta aegis; assembly: GCF_016097555.1. Classification (NCBI taxonomy): domain Eukaryota; kingdom Metazoa; phylum Mollusca; class Gastropoda; order Neomphalida; family Peltospiridae; genus Gigantopelta; species Gigantopelta aegis. The sequence continues at coordinate 3,449 of NW_024533778.1, read as the reverse complement.
AATCTTAATTAATGAATTTACAATGTTTATAACCCAAAATCATAAATCTACTTACTTTCCTAAATGGTGACAAAAAACAGGTCAAGTTGTTATCAGAGTAGCATTCATTAGAAAAAAGGGAAAATTATAAAAATATAACACAGTCCTACTTCAGTGTAATACATTACATTTGTTACTAACACAATTATCAGATCTACTTACTTTCTAAAGTAGTGGCAGAAAATCCAGGTGAAATTGTCAGTAAGGTGGCATTAGAAAGAAACATAAACTATGAAATTTAATAACATAATCTAGTTCATCAATATGTTACACTTGTAATAACCAATTATCATATCTACTTACCCCTCTAAATTGTAGAAAAAATACATGTCAAGTTGTCATAAGAGTGGAATTAAATAAAGAAAAGGAAAGATAAAATAAATAATTTTGATAATAGTCTTTATATTTTTATAACACACATTGCAGAGGTTACTAACGACAATTATTAATTTTACTTACTGTCTAAATAGTGGCAGAAAATAAATGTCAGATGGCATTGAGAAATGAAAAAGGAAAACATATAAAATATGAATCAATCTATTTTCATCAATACATTACACTGGTTACTAATACAATTATTACAACTACTTACCTCCTAAATAGTGGTAGAACAGTACTGTCAAGTTGTCATCAGAGTGGCATAAGAAAGGAAAAGGGAAAGATATATAAAATAAATAAACACAGTCTACTCTTCTTCAATAAATTACACTGGTATACTAACACAATTATTACTTTATTTTACCACCTAAATAGTGGAGAAAATACAGGTCAAGTTTTGGTTGTCAGATTATCATTAAGAAAAAAAATATTCATAAATTTTATTTGATATTAATAATAATATCTACTTCATTGATACACTATTAAAAGAGATTGCTTTTTTAAACCAACTTGTGTCACCTACATTTGTGACCTTATTTGCAAAAAAAGACCATTCTGTCAAAATATTTTTTTTTGTGTTACCTGATTTGTGATAAAAAAGCAATGTTAAAAATATTCTAAAAAGTTTTTATACATATACTATAGAATACTTTATGCCCATATACAACAATGCCATATACATAACTATTTTTTTTTGAGATGTTTGAACAGTTGATTTTGTGACAAATCAGGTCACAAATGTTTTGACAGAAGTGGTCCCTTTTTGCAATCAGGTCACATTTTTATACATACCAATTAGACTGAAAATTAACTTATCAAATATATGTTGTTTGGGGGTACTAACTTACTATGGAATTAATAATTGTTTTACTTCACAAATTTATGTCTCAGAAAGGACATGTCTGTGATGGTAAAGAGGGATATCCAATCAATAAAATTCCATAGTGACAGACCTCACACATAGGCCTAACATCTATGAAATTATTGTTCTAAACTAATGAGGCATTAAAACAATTATCTCTGACAATTAATATATGACTCAAGTATTAAACAGCTGTATATTTTGTACGACACAGATGATGTTACTACTTGTCAGTGAATTATAACAACTTAAAATACCATAATATTGGTTAAATCAACTAATAAACTATTTTTGGTCCATACATAATACTGATTACTAATATCACCATTATTTCTATTACCAACTAAATATTAGCAAGAAAGTACAAGTGAATTTGTTGTCCAAAAGGAAAAAAAGGAAGATACATAAAATTTGAACAGTAATGATACATGTTTGTTCAAGGACATTTATAACTAACCAACAAAATCTATTATATCTACTTAACACTAAATATGGAAGAAATACAAGTGAAAGCTGTCATCACAGTGCCATTAAGAAAAGGGAAGGAATGATACATAAAAATATAACATTATGATATAATCTATTTCATTATGTACATTACACTGGTTATAACACAATTATTACATTTACTTACACTCAAGTAGTGGCAGAAAAATACAGGTTAAGTTGTTGTCAGAGGGGAATTAAATGGAAAAGAAATATTTAATATATATACATTGAATATTACTATTATAATTTTCATCTACTCACAATCTAAATAGTAGCAGGAGATACAGGTTAAACAAATGAATGTGCCATTATAGTGAGATAATCAATAAGAGAAAGAAAGATACATAAAGTTCAAATATATGATAGGGGAAAAATTAATTGTTTAATAGAAGCTTTTAAGTACATCAACTTAGCTTGATACACAAAACAGTGTGTATTCAATTAACTTAACAAATTTAATGTAGTAATTATGTACTTTACAATAATCTATAATTATGCAGATAAAGTGAGAGCATTATATATAAGAAAATAGAAAACGAACAAAGATTAAAATGACATCATGTTGTATTAGAACATTATCAAATATAATCTCAAAGGGTAGCCTTATTATGGTACAGCTCAGTCTAATTAAATTTATGTTTATGACTAATTACATAATGATTAGGTAATCTAAAAATCAACTTTAATTAAAGTAATGACCTGCACTTGGTCCTCCATTCGGGCACTAGACTTTAACATAAGTAAAACTTTGGACAAATAAATGATTTATACAAGAAACATTTAATTTATTACTCATGAGGCTCACTCCAAACTAAGCTAACTTAATTGAACTTACTCCCTATTATGTAGTCCCATATATAACAATAGAGAAGAGTAAAGGTTCATGTAGAATATCAACCAGAGAGGGATTACAGAATGAGACTATAAAATCAGCTTCAAAATAGTTATACACTTACCATCTAATAAAAGAGAAACTTATAAATTAATGAACAAGAATAAAAGCTACAACATGTAAATAGGCACTTTCTAAAAAAATGAAGTTAGAATTACAAACTTTTGTCTGCAACAAAAGGTCCTTACTGTGATATTTCAAAATTACAATGAAATTCAATGCTGTCTTATTTTTATAATGAAACAGACAACACAAGAAACTTGTACTAAATATTACAGGCTTGACCTATAACATACTCATGTATCCATCATTGAAAAATGGACTGTTAATAAAATAAACTTATTTTCGACCATTAGAAACATAATTAAACATAATTACAAATTGTGCATGAACTAATGTGCACCAAGATAACCTTAATTAAATTTTAGAAAAAGGTTGGTTATCTACATTTAGATACATAATCATGTATATTTATTATAATATGTACAGACTGGATTGCACTAATACCGCCTGTTTAAATATCAATTTTTACTTTACACAAAAAACACCTACAATGTAAGGAATAACTTGTCTTAGTAACTAGGAGAGAGGGGGGGTTCGATTCACCGATATATAATAGCTAACTAATAATAGAATGATTAATTTTATGGAAGGGAGGCCATCGACTTACTTTGTATAACATGGCTTAAAACTAACGAACAGTAAAAGGGAAGTGAGAGGCTTAGGTCCATGGGGCGAGATAAGAAGGGCCGTAACAATCTCATTATGGGAGGCCAGACTTCCGTGTGA
>NW_024533777.1:0-31553 GCF_016097555.1 Gigantopelta aegis | reverse complement strand
TTTTCTTGTAATCAAAGGAACTTATAAATCTTAGCTACATCATTTAGTATTAAAAATGTTTTCTCCAGATTCAATTACATACCCTATTGATAAGACTCCTTAACTAGTTTATCTTCCCTATTAATAGTTGTTAACATGCGTATATAGATTCCTCAACAACTGTTTGAGTGCTATAGTTTTCTCCCCTCTGTCTTCTCTGATACCAGTAAGCTGTTATGAAGTATAACCACACTACCAACAGTAATAATAATTAACTGTGAGAACAACGACCAAAATGCACTGGATAATTTACTACCTTCATTAACTTTTGGTACTTTAAAGAAGATGGTTGTTATAACACCACCAATACTTAGATACCAATAGAAGGCACGTATAAACCAAGTATACTCCTTATTAACATGCCATTCATATTAGCTGGTGCCTGACTACATATGAATTCAAAGCTACTGATGAAGCAAATAATGTTAATAAAGCCAATAAACAACAATGGTATGATGCAAGAAAAGACACTCCAATCCATTTCAATGGATTTAGAAGGAAAAAACTCCATCTTTGGAAAGAGAGGAATGACAACAAGCTCCATTGTCGGCACAAGTATCACAACAGTTTTTACCAAAACTCGTCCAGAGTACAAATGATCCATATCCATTAAGCGTAGTAACAGCTCCATCTAACTTGTTAATGTATAAGATAACGCCAATAATTACTGTGTAATAAGGTATAAATATACCAAATGTTGATAATAGTACAGCAACTATCCTCCAAAATGTTTTTGTATCTTCTACTTCTTCCTCAGTAAAAGGTCCACCATATTTCTGCTTACCTAGATCAATGCGACTTGGTATTTTGTTCTCCCAGTGTGTAAATGCACTCCTTTTTTCTAAATGTTTTGTTTTGCCAGGCATATCTAAGAACTTGATAGACCATTTTGTAAGGGTTTTTTTTAAAAACAACAATCCTTTCAAAGTTTTTTTGAAAAAATATAGTTATACACACAATGATAGTTATAACAATAAAGTTTCCAAGTCCAGTAATTCTGTTAAAGTTGATTGTAAATTGTTTTGTCCACAATTGCTATATAATCAATGAGAAAGATAGCCAACAAAGAGTCCCCAAACAACCCAATGTATAAAAGCTCTGAATTGTGCACTAGAGCCATCAACTAACTGGTCCATTCCATATGCAAGTATATTAGAAAAAAAACCTGCCACCCCTAACACAAATAGAAGCAAAGCCACTCCAGATATTCCATATTGGCTATATTAACTGGTAGTCCACATGTCCCATATTGAATACAATAACTGATGACTTGAAGGAGAGTGCCAAACCAACAAAGACCACAGACTTGAGTTAATAGCTTTGTCACGACCAATCTTAACATCAGCTAACCACCCAGAAACAGGATAAACAAATGACAAAAAATATTTTGAAGTGTTGGTACAAGGTAGCCATATGAAAGTCCACCTACTTCAGGAAATGGCGCCCAACAAGATAGGTCTTCGGGATAGTCAGCATTCCAAAAATAATATTGTAACTAATTTCAATACTAAGACCAACTCAATAGCATAAACTACCAACAAACAGGCTGGAATGTTGAGTCTTCTTGCTTTTACTTCTTTACAATAGCTAATAAATAATCTTATTGGTTTGGCAGACATTTTGACTTTTAGTTTATACTACAAACTATAGTTTATCACATGATTATACTACATTTATATGGCTTTCATTACTACCATTGACTACTTATGAGGCATTCCAAGATTGTAATTGTGTAAACAGTATAGTCTTAGTCTAAAGAAGCTTGTATTATTTCTGTTGTTTATTTCATTATATTAAAAGTGTTTTCAATACAGACAATTTTTTATAGCACAAAGTTGATTTTTGTCGTGTAAATGACATAATATATTATGAAAAGAATGTTGAACACCTAACGTAAACAGTCTATTGACACATAAAATGTATATAGACATGTTTGTTTTCAATGTATTTGTTGCACTAATATAATACTTTTATTCCCATATAAATGTACTATTTGTAGTTTACTCTATGAATGCTGTAGTATTTTAAACTATTTTAAAGTATTTACTATGTCTGCACCTGCCGTCGTTACCACTATGCTATAATATGCCAACTAACTTATGAATACAGTAGTAAATTAACACTATGTATACAATTATTTCTTTGTCTTGTGATCTTTGCACTTAGTATTTTCCCCAAAATTCCCTAAAGTATACTACTAATGACATATATCTATTAACTTTTAATATGTATGTATTAAATTGTCCTAGTATATAAAGAAAACCATTAAGAACGATATTATGAAAGTAGGTTATCTGTTAGTATAAATGTATGTATAGTAAAGTACATTGATGAAAGACAACATATATACATATAATGAAAGAATATTTATGAAAGTATGTGTTGTAACAGTCAATAAAACTGTCAACACATTAGTTTTACTTTCATAACTGAATGAATGTTTTTAATTCAAATTTCCTAAGTTCTCAAAATAGCCAATATACTGTCTGTAACATGGAGATTTTCAAGCATCTTTGTATTTAAAAAGTGCAAGCATTTTTTGTCAGATATCGTAAAGGACTGACAGACCGAAATCTGAACTTGCCAGCATGGTTGTTGATATTTTATACCATAGCTATTAATTTATGCATTGATATCGGTTTTCAAAATTGCATTTGCTTTATCTACAAGCCTGAAGAAGGAACATGCTGGGCTCCTGTACCAGAAGAAAACAAAGCAGCTGCATATCAAATCTCTTTTGTCCACAATATAATATTCTTTATAACTTATCCAATAATGGGTTGGTGGCTGATATAAAAGTTGTGCGCCAAAAGTCTATTAATTTAAGTCTGTGGTTCTGTTGGTTTGGGACTTTTCTTCAGGTCTCCAGTTACTGCATTCAATATGGCACTTGTGATTACCAGTTAATATGCCTAAGTATGGAATATCAACAATGGCTCTGTTGTTGCTTGTATTGGGAACAGCAGGTTTCTATTCCAATATGCTACTTATGGGCTAGATCAATTGTTTGATGCTTCAAATTCTCAATTGCGTGCGTTTGTACATTGGCTATTATGGGGACTGTTCATTGGGCTGTTGATTGAATACATGTCTTTGTATAATAAGACAATTTACAATTCTAAATTGGTATTAGTCACAAGCATTATAACATTTACACCTTATTACAATTGCTTTATGCTTAAACATTATTTTCAAGAGAAGATTGAGTCAACAGGAATTCTATCAAGAAACCCTTACAAGATGATTTATCAAGTACTCAAATATGCTTGGCAACATAAATCTCCAGAGAACAGGAGTGCCTTCACTATTGGGAGAACAAAATACCTAGTCGGATTAACCTGGAAAACAAAAATATGGTGGACCTTTCAATGAAACTGATGTTGAAGATGTAAAGACATTTTGGAGAATAGTTGGGATCCTTTTGTCAACTTTTGGTTTCTATATACCATATTACATTGTAGTGGATGGTGTATTTCCCTATTTAAATGCAATGAAAGGAGCTACAACAAGTTTAAATGGCTATGGATCAGTTGTACTTTGGAAAGCACTTGACGAAACAAATTATAATACTGGTCCCTCTGGTAGAGTTAATCATACGCCTCTTTTTCCTAAATTTGAATATTTTATTATTAATCCTTTAAGGGGCTTAAAAATTGTTTATTGCTTACTACTTACTGGATTAATAGGTATATTAATTCTAGACACTGTGGGGTCATTATTTAGCTCAGATTTTGTTCACTGTTATTCACTACTAGCTCATCATATGGAGTTCTACCCATCTCTTTTCTATACTATGCCATTCCATTAACACTAACTGGGTTAGCAGATGTTTTTGAGTTACATCTTTTTACTTGAGTTTATATGTTGTCAATCTCCACTTAATATGAGTGGTATGCTATCTGGTGTTCTTGGTTCATAACGAGGTTTTTATCTCAATATTGAGCTCTTTTTGCCCCTTCCTTTTTCACTCTGGACTATTGATGGTCCAGACCGGCTCTCTTGTAGTTTTTTTTGGATATTGGTTTTTTGAGGTCTTGTTATGTATTATTGGATTTATTGTATTTTGGTATGTATCCCGACATTATAAGAGACGCATACGAAGAGAAACATACCTTTATCAAGAAGCAATAGAGGCACACGTAGATCGTCTCTTAACAAGAGGAAAATCTTTGTAATGTGAATTTAACATTTTAATCAGTCATCTTTTACTATTGAAATTTTGTTGATTGAAATATTTCATACTGTATGACTTGATATGCAAGACTATGTATTAATTCTCTATTAACACTAACAACTATAACAGTATTATAAACCTTACTTAGGCTGCTTAGGTAGTTGCTCAATTAGACTAAGCAATTACAAACTAAAACATTGTATGACATTGATAGATAGACCTAAAATCTAATAGTTTATCTCTGTGATGTAATAACATTGTACACATGGATTAATAACTTGTCACTTCATGAAACATTGAAGTCCAATTAATATTAATGTTACAGCAATTAATTAACAGCAAAATATAGACATTGTTTTTAGATGTCCATGTGCCTGTCCATGGGTTATCACCTTGAGTTCTGTTGACAAGAGAGTGACAAGAGGTTCAATCACAATTCTTATCAAACAGTATAGTGCAATTTATATATGCTATATGGTATATAACATAGGGCTAGCTGGTCTCTCTTCTATTGGATAGTAGTAGTCTGAGGCCATTAATTTGAAGGATTAGTTAACCTACAGCTATAGTTTATCACATGATTATACTACATTATATACTTTCATTTTTACCCATTGATAACTATGAAAGCACTCAAAGATTGTAATTGTGTAAACAAGTAATCTCAGTTTAAAAGCTTGTGTTGTTTTATTGTTGTTATTTCAAAGTGTTTTTCAATACAGACAATTGTTTTACACATGAGTTGATGTTGGTCATTTAAATGACATAATATAATATTATATAAAAAGAATATATAGAACGTAAAAAGAAACAATAGAAAAATTGATAACAGATCTATTGATTCATAAAATTGTATATAGACATATTTGTTTTTTCAATGTATTTGTTGCTTTTTTTTTCTAATATAATTCTTTTTTTTTTCCCATACAAAAACACTATTTTGTAGTTTACTCTATGAATATTTTGTAGAATTTTGAGCTACACCCCTCATAAGTATTTACTATGTCTCCACCTACTGGTTATTAAAGGTTTATAAGTTAAGTAATCTGAAACTCCATTGAAAAGGATTATAGTAACCTTATGATAATAGCCTGAAGCCACTGAATTTCAATTGATATAGTCAACTTCAAGTCATTGAGGCATTCTTCATATGTTTGATCTATACTGAAAGAATTGAAATCAAGGAATCTCAATGTTCCTAGTAGACTGTTTGGTCGGTATTATGCCATTGCTGTTGGTCTCAGCATAGGCATTAGCTTCAATATAATCTTTGCTCTTGTTACTGACCCTGAGATAACTCTTGTTGGGCTCCATTCCTGGTGTCCATCAAGTCTCTACTAGCTATTTTGTGTGCCTACACTTCAGAATATTTTCTTGTCATTTACATATCCCATTCTTGGTTGGTTAGCAGATACAAAGATTGGTCGTGAGAGAGCTATTAACTTAAGTTTGTGGTCCTGTTGGTTTGGGACTCTCCTTCAAGTCATCAGTTACTGTATTCAATATGGCACTTGTGGACTACCAGTTAAATATAGCCAAATATGGAATATCAGGAGTAGCTTTGCTGCTATTAATGCTTGGAGCTGCAAGTTTTTATTCTAATGTACTTGCTATGGAATGGATCAATTAGTTAATGGGTCTAGTGCCCAAATTAGAACCTTGTACACTGGTTATTTTGGGGACTTTTTGTAGGTTTTAGTACTACTACTAGCTTTTGTCAAAAAAATATTTATGACTCAAATTTAATTTTGATCACTGGAATTGTAACAATGTTCTTAATTTCTTTTGTTGTGATTGTTAGCACATTTTCTAAAAGTAAATTTAGGAATGATGGAATCCTTAAGAAAATCCCGTACAGATGGTGTATCAAGTTCTTAAGTATGCCTGGAAACATAAGTCTCCCATGAGAACAGGAATGCCTTGACTTACTGGGAGAACAAGATACCTATCGTATTGACTTGGTAAAGAGAAATATGGTGGGCCATTTAAGGAAGATGAAGTTGAAGACACAAAAACATTTTGGAGAATGGTGACATTACTGCTATCCACTTTGGTATATACATTCCTTATTACACTGTTGTCAATGGTGTATTTTTTATATGTTTGACAAATTAGAGGGTGCTACAACTACACTTAATGGGTATGGTTCATATGCACTGTGGAGTGCATTTGATTTTAACATTATAATATTAGTACCACTATTGGAATTGATTGTCATCCCTCTTCCCAAAAATTGAATACTTCCTTCTTAAACCACTCAAATGGATTGGTATTTCTTACATACTTCTTCTAGGTTCATTCATTGCTATGTTCATTATTGACACAGTTAGTCAATTCCAATGCCACCAGTCACTTTGTAACATTGAAGACATGGCTACAGTTAACATGTCATTTCTTTATTACATCATACCATTTTCTTTGATTGGATTTATAGACATTTTAACTTTTATAGTAGCTTTGAAATTCATATGTAGTCAGGCACCAGCTAATATGAATGGTATGTTAACTGGAGTATACTGTTTTATACGTGCCTTTATATATAGGTGTTGGTGCCATTATGACAAACTATCTTTTTCACAATACCAAACTTAGATGGACCTGGTCACTTGACTTGCACATTTTGGTCATTGCTTACACAACTCATTGTAATCTTGATTGGTGGGTTTACATACATGTTCACAGCTTACTGGTATAAACAAAGACAGCGAGGAGAGAATTATAGCCTTCATGAAATTGTTGAAGAACATTATGAACACATGTTAGCTAATGAAAATGTGATAAAAAGGATGATCATATCTTGTCTGATGGATTATTAAGGAACTATAACTACTGATCACAAAGTACTTCACATTTTAAGCAACAAACAAAGATTGAATAAGTATATCTTTCCAATGGCAATTGCTTAACATAAACTTTTGTATACACACACATATACTTGTGTTAGTATGTACATATACTTATGTGTATGTTTTAACATTATACAAAGACAAAGTCACATGATCATTGTTAGGTTCACGCTATTAATACTCATTTATCTGCTCTCTATTTTTCATTATTACCACTATGCTGTAATCATGCCAACTATTGCAAGTAGCTAAAAAACAGTAGTAAAATTAACACAATGTACAAGTTATTTCAATGTCTTGTGATCTTTGCACTTTGTATTCTCCCAAAAATTCCCCTAAAGTAAACTACTATGACATATAATTACATTTAATATGTATGTATTAAATTGTCCTATATAACCAATAGGTTATCTGTTAGTATAAATGTATGTAGTATAGTAAAGTACATTGATTGGTGTTATAGTAAAAGTACAGTGATAAATACATTGTTGTGACTATTAATAACACTGCAGCTCTTTATACAACTCTTAGTTTTACTTTCCTAACTTGAATAAGTATTTTTAGTTCAAATATGTCATAACTTCTCAGATGTTGTAGAATCTTTTCCAGTGCTGTCTGTATCATGGGAGGCAGAAATTTTCAAGCATCTCTGTATTTCAAACTACAAACATTTTTTGTCAGATATCATAAAGGACTGACAGACCGAAATCTGAACTTGCCAGCATGGTTGTTGATATTTTATACCATAGCTATTAATTTATGCCTTGATATGGTTCAACATTGCATTTGCTGTTTATCTACAAGGCCCTTAAGAAGGACATGCTGGGTCTGTACCAGAAGAAAAACAAAAGCCAGCTGCATATCAAATCTCTTTTGTCCACAATATAATATTCTTTACGCTTATCCAGTAATGGGTTGGTTGGCTGATACAAAAATTGGACGCCAAAAATCTATTATTAAGTCTGTGGTTCTGTTGGTTTGGGACAACAATAAAATGACAATTTATGATTCTAAATTGGTATTAACAGTAGTCACAATATGCCTTATAACATTTACACTTATTCAATTGCTTTATGCTTAAACATTATTTCAAGAGACAAGATTTGAGGTCAACAGGATTCTATCAAGAAAAACCCTACAAGATGATTTCTATCAAGTATCAAATATGCTTGGCAACATAAATGTCCAAAGAACAGGAGTGCCTTCACCTATGGGGAGAACAAAATAATTAGTCGGATTAACCTGGGAAAAAAAAAATATGGAGGACCTTTCAATGAAACTGATTTTGAAGATGTAAAATGCCATTTTGGAGAATAGTTGGGGATCCTTTTGTCAACTTTTGGTTTCTATATACCATATTACATTGTAGTGGATGGTGTATTTCCCTATTTAAATGCAATGAAAGGAGCTACACAAAACAAGTTTAAATGGCTAGGATCAGAAAAAAAAATGTACTTTGGAAGCACTTGATGAACAAAGTATAATACTGGTCCTCTAGTAGAGTTAATTATATTGCCTCTATTCCTAAATGTGAATATTTTATTATTAATCCTTTAAGGGGCTTAAAAATTGTTTATTGCTTACTATTACTGGATTAATAGGTATATTAATTCTAGACACTGTGGGTCATTATTTAGCTCAATGTTTTGTTCACTGTTATTTCACTACTAGTCATCATACGAGTTCTACTACCCATCTCTTTTCTATACTATGCCATTCCATTAACACTAACTGGGTTAGCAGATGTTCTGAGTTACATCTTTCTACTTAGAGTTATATATATGTTGTCAATCTCCACTTTAATATGAGTGGTATCCTGCTGTTTCTTTGGTGTTATACGAGGTTTTTTATCTCATATTGGAGCTCTTTTTGCCCTTCCTAGGTTTTCACTTGGACTATTGATGGTCCGACCGGCTCTCTTGTAGTTTTTGGATATTGGTTTTTGAGGTCTTGTTATGTATTATTGAGTTTATTGTATTTTGGTATGTATCCTGACATTATAAGAAACGCATATGAAGAGAAACATACCTTTATCAAGAAGCAATAGAGGCAACACGTAGATCGTGTCTTGCAAACAAGAGGGGAACTTTTGTTATGACACATCATCTTATGTATTTAAAGGTCATACTGTAAATATGTGTGTTGTGTCCAATATTAAAGTATAATTACAAAGCTATACAACCTTTTTACTAGTATTGAATGAATAACTTTGATCTAAGCTTTTTCAATGTTGGTACTATATTTGTTTACAATGTTCTCTCAATTAATGATTACTGTAGGTTCATCCAGTCCAGCAGGTCTCAAAATTAATGGTAAAAATTATACTTAGTTTTAATTTATATATGATTTATATACGATTACTGTGTAGTGGACAATCTGCAATATCATTTAATATCTCTTAATAGGCACTTTTTACGTTGTTGAAAATTTATTGATTGAAAATTTCTACTGTGTATGACTTGATATGGCAGACTATGTATTAATTCCATTATAAACTTGCAACTCTAACAGTATTATAAACCTGTACTTAAGGCTGCTTAGATAGTTAGCTCAATTAAAACTAAGCAATTACAAAACTAAAACATTGTAATGATATTAATGAATAGATCTAAAAACCCTAAGTTTATCTCTGTGATGTAATAACCTTGTACACATGGATTAGATAACTTGTCAGTTCATGAAACATTGAGGTCTAATTAATATTAAGATGTTAATTAACTGCAAACGTAATAATTGTCATTAGATGTCATGTGCTCTGTGCATGGTTTATCACCTTTGAGTTCTGTTTTAGGACAAAGAGTGACAAGAGGTTCAATCACAATTCTTATCACAACAGTACAGTGCAATTTATATATGCTATATCAGGTATATAACCTAGAGGCTACTGTCCCTGCTACTATATTACCTTTTAAGTTAATGGCTCTGGTAGATCCTGAGGCTCCCTCCAAAAACAGGCTAAACAGACTGTTACTTCATCTCTCAAATCAACATCCCAATCATTCTCTCTGGACCAAGTATGTAAATGAAGTGAAAGGAAGGGCTTTGAATTTTCCAGCGGGATTAGTGTTCTTCTATGCTATGGCTGTGGACTTCTCGATGGACATTGGATTCAATATTGCATTTGCAATGGCTACAAATCCTGAAAGAGCAATCTGTTATTTTCCAAGGCCTAAGAGCTCATCATCAGCTGCCACACAAGTGCCTATATTCATACAAAATATTCTTTTCTTTGTTGCTTTTTCCAATTATGGGATGGCTAGCTGATACTAAAATTGGGAGAAGAAAGGCTATTAACTTGAGTTTGTGGTTGAGTTGGTTTGGGACACTCTTTCAGATGATTAGTTACTGCATTCAATACAGTACTTGTGACTGTCAGTCAAACATAGCCAAATATGGTATATCTGGTGTAGCATTGATGCTGATTGTACTTGGAAATGCTGGATTTATGCTAATATGTTGTCATTTGGTTTAGATCAACTACCAGAAGCTTCTAATCACAAGTAAGAGGATTTGTTCATTGGTTAGTTTGGGGAATGTTTGTTGGATTTTCACAGATTATTTAGCTTTTTACTGAGACCATTTATGATCCCACGTGTTCTTTTAATATCTGCCATTATCATTTTTACTATTGTTACTATGGCAAACTGTATTAACATACTATTTCAAGACACATTTGAATAGAGTCAAGTACTCCATTGCGACAAAACCCCCTACAAAACTGTATATGAAGTTATGAAAGTATGCTTACAGCCACAAAAGTACCTGAACAACGAAGTGCTCTTACTTACTGGGAAAATGAACTTCCCTAGTCGTATTGACTTAGGTTAAAGCAAGATATGGTGGACCATTTGATGATGAACAACCAGAGGATGTGAAAACATTTTGGCGCATTGTGGTCATTTTTTGTTTCATTCTTTGGCTTCTATATCCCTTACTGTTATATGTGAATGGTATCTTTCAATTCATTGATCAAATGGAAGGGGCAACTACTAGTTTCGATGGGTATGGTGCTTTTAGTTATATATAAAGTATTTGATCAGCAAGGGTCTTATTGGTACCTCTGTTAGAGCTAGTAATACTGCCACTTTTCCTAAATTGGATTATTTTCTTCTCAATCCCATGAGAGGTCTCAATGCAGTCTACTTACTCCTCTTTGTGGGACTTTGTTGTATATTTACCATTGGACACTGTCGGCCATATTGTAACTACTCAGTACCTGACCTGCTTTGATACTTCAGCCACAATAAGCTTGCCTTATAACATTTATATACCATACCATTTTTTTCACAGGCTTAGCTGATTTTTTAGCTACTTATTTGCTCTGGAATTTATCTGCTGCCAAGCACCTATCAACATGGGTGGTATGCTTTTAGGAGTGTTCTGGTTTGTACGGGCCTTTTATCTTAACATTGGTGCTTTCTTGCAGTTACCCACTTCAATTCCTGGTGTTGATATTCCTGCTCCTGGGAAATTGACCTGCACATTCTGGATTCTACCTCATTCAAGTCTCCATTTGTGGAGTTGGGGTTGTTGTGAATCTTTTGGTTTTCTAGGCGATACAAAAGGAGGAAGAGAGGGGAAGAGTATCATGTGACTTCTATAGTAACTCAATACTATGGATAAAATATTAAATGCCAAAGAAAGACCCATCTGTAAATGAAATTGTATCAATATCAGCTTTTGATATAGAAGACTCTTCTGTAGCTCTATTGGACAATAACTAAGCTGAATGCTGTTGATAACTTAACTTTGTGTTTCAACTGTTTAATGATATATTATGTACCATATTCCTTCAAAATAAATCTAGAGCATTTGTCTTGAATTGAGGCTGTGTAATCTGAGCCAAATACTAATAGAGGTCTGTCTCAAATTATAATGTATTGACCACACCCTTCCCACATCTAGTTATATGTACTCTGTTACTGCTATTCTTTATGTTTCAAGTGAAAGTTTGTCTGTCTTTCTTTCAAACTTACAGCTGTTGGCTATCTACAGAAATATTCTAACAAGCTACTGTAAGATAAAGGCCTACCTCATTTAGAGGTCTCATCCATTTAGATGGACTGGTCAAAATTATTGGAAGAAAGTAGAGGCTCAGATCACTATTCAAGGAAATAGAATACAAGAATGTAGCCTCTGTTTGTCTGTAAATCTTAAGTAAATATTTGTGAATATAACGTGTGCTGAGTAACTCTCATGCAACTAAATGGCTTAAGTAATACTAGATAATTATTCTAAAGGGCATTAATTCCAATAAGCAATAGTGTAGCGCTCTAGAAATTGAATCATCTTATTTACAAATCTTCTTTTCAAACTATTTATGCCCTAAACATGAATAGTATTTTGTGTTTCTATTTAGTGACAGTGTTTAATAAAATGACTATAAACTAAAGCTATAAAATGATTATATAAATATAGTGTTTGTACTTTATAATGAAAGTTTTGCAGTCATTCATTGAAAGCAATGAAATTGCATCATCGTTTATTTATAAAAGAAAGTAAACGAAACAACCTACACTAGTTCATTACACTTGTTTTTAAAGTTATATTTTGCATACTATAACAGTTAATGTTTCCATTAATGGTCAGTGAAAAATCACCAAGATGAGATATGAGCTAAAGAATCGTTCTATGAATTTACCAGCATGGCTATTGGGTTTTCTATTCTATTGTAACTGGTGCTTGCACACAGCTTGAGTGTAATATTGTCTTCTCTATAAGACAGGACCTGAATCTCTTGTCAAGATATCATTCTTCTATTGAATCCAGCAGCAGGACTTCTAACATCAACGTTACAATATTTTTACTTGCAATCCTATTCCATTACTGGGTGGTTAGCTGATACAAAAATTGGTGCGCGGAGAAAAGCTATTCAACTGAGTCTGTGGTCCTGTTGGCTAGGTACTCTTACTTCAAGTCATCAGTTACTGTATTCAATATGGGACATGGGGAAGTACCAGTTAACATAGCCAAATATGGATTTCTGGAATGCACTGTTGCTGTTGATGTTTGGTACAGCAGGTCTTTTACCAATATTCCTCCATTTAGGTTAGATCAATTATGATAAATCAACAACAACATTCATTCTATGTTGGGGGGGGGGGGGGGGGGGGGGGGAGGGGGGGGGGGGGGGGGGGGGGGGGGGGGGGGGGGGGGGGGGGGGGGGGGGGGGGGGGGGGGGGGGGGGGGGGGGGGGGGGGGGGGGGGGGGGGGGGGGGGGGGGGGGGGGGGGGGGGGGGGGGGGGGGGGGGGGGGGGGGGGGGGGGGGGGGGGGGGGGGGGGGGGGGGGGGGGGGGGGGGGGGGGGGGGGGGGGGGGGGGGTGGGGGGGGGGGGGGGGGGGGGGGGGGGGGGGGGGGGGGGGGGGGGGGGGGGGGGGGGGGGGGGGGGGGGGGGGGGGGGGGGGCTTTCATTGGGGGGGGGGGGGGGGGGGGGGGGGGGGGGGGGGGGGGGGGGGGGGGGGGGGGGGGGGGGGGGGGGGGGGGGGGGTGGGGGGGGGGGGGGGGGGGGGGGGGGGGGGGGGGGGGGGGGGGGGGGGGGGGGGGGGGGGGGGGGGGGGGGGGGGGGGGGGGGGGGGGGGGGGGGGGGGGGGGGGGGGGGGGGGGGGGGGGGGGGGGGGGGGGGGGGGGGGGGGGTGGAGGTATGGGGAATATTTATTGGATATATCCCCTGGCTAACATAGCATTTGTTGAAAGATCTATTATGATGCTGCATTAGTGCTTATTACTGGATTAATTATTTTTATAGTTTCTGCGATTGCACTATGTCTTCATGCCTGTTTAAATTATAAGTTTAAAGCAAGTGGTATTCTAAAGAAAAATCCATACAAAATGATCTATCAAGTACTGAAAATATGCCTGGCAACATAAGATTTCAAAGAACAGGATTGCTCTAACGTACTGGGAAAATGTGGCACCCAAGTAGGATTGATCTAGGCAAACAGAAGTATGGTGGATGTTTTAGTGAAAGTGAAGTAGAAGACATAAAAAAATTTTGGAGGATTTTAGGTTTTTTTCTTAGCACAGTTGGCTATTTTATTGTATATTATCACACAATTTTTTGAGGAGTTTTAAATATACTAACTCATTAAAAAGGAGCTACATCTACACTCAGTGGTTACGGATCATATGTTTTATGGAGTCCATTTGATGAAATCATTGTGATAGTGATACCACTAGTAGAGCTCGTGATTATACCACTCTTTCCAAAAATCGAGTTCTTTTCTTCGTAATCCACTTAGAGGATAGGTGCTACATACATATTAATGATACTCTCTTTAATATCAATGCTTGTTATTGATACAGTTGGACATTTTGTCACTCATTATGATATAGGTTGCTTCCTTTCTACAAGTCACCAACACAAACCACTTGATATATCCTATCTTTACTACATTATTCCATTTTCACTTTCAAGTTTAGTTGACGGACTCAGCTATATCTTCATTTTGAATTTATATGTAGCCAAGCACCTGTTAATATGAGTGGCATGCTACAGGTATGTTCTGTTTTATTCGTGGGTGTATAATAAATATTGGTTCATTACTGTTTTTCTCCCTTTTTATTTTCTGACATTATGGTCCAAGTAAACTCTCTTGTAGTTTTTGGAGCCTTTCAATTCAATTTATGATATGTATAATTGATTAATTGTGTATGTGTATGTTTCACGATGCTACAAGCTAAGACAGAGAGAAAAACAATTATGATACAAGCATGAGAATCGTGATTGAAAACATTTTTATGGAGAGATTGGATGCTGAAGAAAGTGCTAATAAATCATCTTTTTACTGGATATATTCGCTGTTCTTGATAAAACTTTTTTTTTATTGTAGCAATTTTTTTGTCTCAGTAAATAATTATTACAAGTTTGTGGGTTAAATATTTAGTGTGTGTGTGTGAAGAGTATTAATTGTATTAAGTGAATATAAGTTATTATTGAAAGACAAAACAACAGAACAAAACAACTTTACTTTCAATTAAAGTAACGATGATACAAGGAATAAGCTAAATTACACAGAAAACCAGTACATCAATTGAAGATAATGTAGAATGCATTGTAATATGTTACCTGGGTACATCACCTTTTTGATGAGTTTTGTTGTCAGTGCTACTGATTTTATGTCTCAATATAATGTGTTTTGTGAGTTAGGATGTAGTTTTAAACTTTGTTATCAAACTGCCATATAAGTACATTGTTTATACAACACTTTTTGATAAGCTGAGTAATAGATCTAAAATGGAGCAGGAAAGGCAGCCTCTTCTTAGTTTCATTGATGATTATAACAGGGGCAAAACAGTCATGTAAGACCCGATTTTCTAACTACCTGAAAGAACTCAAGAACCGTAATATTACAATTCTTGTTGGTTACTTGTTTTGTATGCTAGTATGATGGGTCTATGCCTTCATCTAGGATTTGATATCTTTTATCAAGCTTTTTCCAAGACCTAACCTTCATCTTGTTGGGCTGTGGAGCCAGATATAATGAATATAACTAATTTCCTTGCTCCAGGCATGGTTCTTTAATTTGGCAGCGCCTCTATTTGGTGGTTAGCTGATATAAAGATTGGTCGTGAGAGAGCCATTAATTTAAGTCTGTGCTCCTGTTGGATTGGGACACTTCTTCAAGTCATTAGTTACTGTATTCAATATGGAACATGTGGACTACCAGTTAATATAGCCAATATGGAATATCAGGTGTAGCATTCTTGTTAATAGTATTGGTGGTAATTGCTTTTTTATACCAACGTACTAGCATATGATTGGACCAGTGAAGGATCACTCTAGTGCTCAATAAGAACATTTGTACACTGGTTAGTGGGGGTTTAAATATTCGTTATCTTTTGTATTATGTGACAGCGACCAGTGTGTCTAATGATTATTATTTATCAAATTTGTTGATATCCATAACAATCTTTGCCTTGTTTTCCTAACTCTTATTGTCACAATTTGTTTACACCATCATTTTGAAGTTAGTGGCAAGCTTGCTAAAAACCATATTTGTTGATTTATAAAGTCTTGCGTTATGCTCGACAGCATAAAAAGCACCAGAAACAGGAGTGCCCTCACCTATTGGGAAGATGTAATACCAACTGGTGTCAAACTTAGCTAAGGAAAAATATGGTGGACCATTTAAGGAAGATGAAGTAGAGGAAACTAAGACATTTTGGAGGATAGTCTTCGTGTTGTTATCAACATTTGGTTTCTACATCTCTTACTTTGTAGCAATAATGGATGTTACATTATTCATGGAACCATTTTCAAGGGGGATCAGGCATGGTGCTATTGCCATGTCTAACTTTTCTTTTCAAGTACTTTATTAATTATTCCATTGCTTGAGCTAGTTATCATTCCTCTGTATCCAAAGATAGAGTATTTTCTTTTTAACCCACTTAGAGGTATAGGCATAGCATATATTCTACTCTTGTTAACTATATTATCAATGCTTATTATTGACGTGAGTAGTCACTTTACAACATCATGGCATGTGACGTGTCCCTTTAGCAATTCACAAAACACAGTGGAACCTGAACAACCTTATATTGTTATATCATACCCTTCATTTTCATGGCTTTTTGTAGCGTCATGATCAATGTCCATGTATATCGAGTTTATATGCAGTCAAGCACCTCAAAATATGAGTGGTCTACTGACAGCACTCTATATTACTTTGCAAACTTTTTATTTTAGTATCGGAGGACTAGTAGAACTACTATTTTCTTTAACTCACTTTGATGGTCCCAGTAAGCTATCTTGTACCTTTTGGTTGCTTATTATATTACTAAGTATCTCTGTAATTGGGGTTTGGTGTATATTATAAAACAGCAAGAAAGTATAAGAAGAGGATAAGACAAGAAATATATAATCCTAAAATTGTCATAGAGGAAATATATGAGAGGGAACTTCTACAAAAACAACTAATATGATTTATGAAAAACACAGTTTATAATTTAAGGTAGCTTTTTTTATTTTGTAAATACAAACCTATTCTTATGTATGTGATGCTTATAAATTTTATTTCATCACAAACATTGATATGATATATTTTCATTTTGCCAACTTGGTTACATGTACATGTATATAGACCATTACATGTACATGTATATAGACCATTAGTATACTTAAGTATCTAAGTCTGTTGAAGAGTGCTCGATGTCGTTTAAACAGAACGGGTTAGAACAGAATTAAAGGACAAAAGAACAGAGCTCTCGCTGTGTTGCTGTTACTCCGAGTTTCACGCGTTATGCGATCGTCAGACAGCTATCTGACGATCGCATAACGCGTGAAACTCGGAGTAACAGCAAACACAGCGAGAGCTCTGTTCTTTTGTCCTTTAATTCTGTTATAGACCATTAGTATGTATATATCATTATATATAAAAATTGATACAATGTAACTTCAGTATAATAGTAACTATGACTATGATAATGTCCATTGTATGATAAATTTAAATAAATGACACAACAATAAAAAATACATTATAAATTTCATAAATTACAGATGTAATAATGGTGTATGTTTTACATTATGCTTAATAAAATTATTGAAATTTGATAAGAAAAATGTCTAATTAATTATATTAGTTTTTTCTGCTGACATATATGGAGAACGTAAGCTTTCGATAACAATGACTTCATTTGATTCATCTATGGTACCTATCTCATTAAATTTTCTTATGTAATTATCTTCTAGTTACATTCATCATGTAAGCATCATAATTCTCTTCTCTCTTTCTTTGCTTGTACCTTTTTGAAATAACAATATAAGTTATAAATCCAAGCACACATATAAACAACTGAATTAAGAGACTCCAAAAACTACAAGAAATTTTACCAGGACCATTTGCATCCAAATACTTGAATGGAATTAGTAAGAGTGCCCCAGTA
Organism: Gigantopelta aegis; assembly: GCF_016097555.1. Classification (NCBI taxonomy): domain Eukaryota; kingdom Metazoa; phylum Mollusca; class Gastropoda; order Neomphalida; family Peltospiridae; genus Gigantopelta; species Gigantopelta aegis. The sequence continues at coordinate 13,613 of NW_024533777.1, read as the reverse complement.
TTAACATATACACCACGTATTAACCAGAATATACCCGTTAGCATACCACTCATATTAACAGGTGCTTGACTACATATAAATTCTAAATAAGATTGTACTGAGTCCACCAAGTAAACTTGAAATTAAAAATGGTATGATATAGTAAAGATAGGACATGTCAAGTTGTTTATATTGAGGACTTGCAGAAAGGAAGCAACCTAATCATAATGAGTGACAAAATGTCCAACTGTATCAATAACAAGCATTGATATTAATGTAAGTATCATTAATATGTATGTACCACCTAATCCTCTAAGAGGGTTTGAGAATAAAATATTCTATTTTTGGAAATAGAGGTATAATCACAAGCTCCACTAGTGGCACTAATATAATAGTGAATTCCTGGAAAGAACTCCATACTACATATGACATATACCCATTGAGTTCAGTTGCGCCCATAAAAAGAGTTTGCATACTGTAATATACCAAGTACAGTGTAATATAATCCTATAAAGAAACCAATGTGCTAAGAAGAACAGCAAGAATTCTCCAGAATGATTTTGTGTTCTCAACATCACCTTCTGTAAATGGCCCCCCATATTTCGTTTACCTAAACTAATTCGACTTGGGTATCTTGTCTTCCCAGTAGGTCAGAGCACTTCTGTTTTTCTGGGAACTTGTGTTGAAGGCATACTTGAGGACTTGATACACTAACTTATATGGGTTTTTCTGTAACACTCCACTTAGTTCAAACCTGTGATTAAACCAAGCATGAAGCAACAATGCTATTGAGTTCACAACAAGTATCAACATTGCTGTTATCATTAGTAAAGCAGGATTGTAAATTGATTGAGGAACAAATGCAATAAAAAGCAAAAGAATAACCAACATACGTTCCCCAAACAATCCAATGAATGAAAGCCCTAGAATGTGTGTTTGGTTTTTCATACAGCTGATCTATTCCATATGGCGGGATGTTAGTGTTTTAGACCAGCGTTCCAATTATTATCATCACCAAAGCCACTCCTGATATTCCATATTTGGCTATATTAACTGGTAATCCACATGTCCCATACTGAATACAGTAACTGACAACTTGAAGGACAGTTCCAAGCCAACAAGACCAAAGACTTAAGTGAATTGCTTTCTCACGACCAATTTTTGTGTCAGCTAACCAGCCAGTAAAAGGATAGAGAACAGTGAATATAATAAATTGTAAAGTAGATGTGATGAACAGGTGATCACTATTAATAGTAGCTATGGTAACTGGATCTGAACACGACACTTCAGCAGTTGTGCTTAGTGACAGTATGTTACTGAAACCCAAGCTCAATAGCAGAACTTGCTACAATGGAATCAAAGACGAGAATCCAACTTTGTAGGTTCATCATTCGGCCTTTAATTTCAGTAGAGTATTTATTCATTATATTTACTGGTGACAGTAAGGTCTAGCAACTTGCCAGTGACAAAAGATGTCTAGTCAGCATAAGTTTAGCTAAGTGACAGGATGTGTGGTTGGAATAATTTTAATAAACTGACAAGCGTGATTATGTGATGTTATTTAATCTCCATGCAACTATACATGGAATGTTTGTACAGGGAATTACCATTTACTATAGCCATTAACAAAGCACATATATATAGTGTAGTATTAAGTTTTTCAGCATTTATATATCAAGTATATAGATTTATAAATGGCTTGTTTTTTGAATGAGCATTCAACTTTCACTCTGTCATATTTGAAAAAAAATGCTGATAAATATAACTTTTATATAGCAGTAGCTATGACTACAAGAATGTCCACTTGTATGACACAAACATAAATGAAAATTGCACTACAATAAAGAAGACTTTACAAAATCATTACTTAAATGACAGTAATAACAATGGTGCATGATTTAGTCAAAAAAATCGTCTAATTATAAGCTTTTTTTAGCTGGAATATATGGAGAATATAAGCTTTCAATAACAAACACTTCATCTGATTCATCTATGGTACCTATTGCATCAAATTTTCTTATGTAATTGTCTTCGAGTACATTCATCATGTAAGCATCATAATTCTCCTCTCTCTTTCTTTGCTTGTACCTTTTTGAAATAACAATATAAGTTATAAATCCAAAACACACATATAAACAACTGAATTAAGAGACTCCAAAAACTACAAGAAAGCTTTCCAGGACCATTAAGATCAAAAGATGTAAACGGAATCAATAAAGACACGACTATATAATTATATAAATGCTAACGTATTAACCAGAACATCCCGTTAACATTGCACTCATATAAACAGGTGCTTGCTTGCTATAAACTCAACAATACATATTGTGCTGAGTCCACCAACTACACTTGAAAATGCAAATGGAATAATGTAGTAAAGAAAGGATATATTAATAGCTTTATCATTTGAAGTGGCAGATAGGAAGCATCCTGGAGTGATGAAATGTCCAACTATGTCAATAACAATCATTGATATTAGGGAGATAGTAATTAGTATGTATGCAAAACCAAATCCTCTGAGCGGTTTTATAAATGTACTCAATTTTTGGAAAGAGAGGTACAATCACAAACTCCACCAGAGGTTACTAATATAATGATGACTTCATCAAATGAACTCCACAGTGCATATGATCCATATCATTGAGTGTGTTAGTAGCTCCTCTGAATGAGTTTGTATATCGTAGAACCCCAGCAGTACTGTTGTGAAAGTACACTATATAGAAGCCAAAAGTGCTGAGAAGAACTGTAAGATTCTTCAAAAATGTTTTTGTGTCCTCTATCTCAATTTTCTTTGAAAGGTCCACCATATTTCTTTTGCCAAGATCAATTCGTTTTGGCATTCTTCTTCTCCCAGTATGTCAGGGCACTTCTATTCTCAGGAGATGTATGTTGATAGGCATATTTAAGTGTTTTGATAGACCATTTTATATGGGATTTTTTTTTAATACTCCACTCAGTTCAAACTTGTAATTAAACCTAGCATGCAAAAAACAGAGCTGCTGAAGTCATTAGAAATATCACCATTATTGTCACCAATAGTAATGTTGGATTATATATTTTTGAGGTACAAATGCAATATACCCCACAGTATAACCAACGGTAATATCCCCAAACAATCCCAGTGAATGAAAGCTCTGGAATGTTTGTTTGGTTTGTTATACAAATGATCTAAACCATATGGAGGAATATTTGTGCCTTAAACCAGCTGTACCCACAATTAACACACTAAAGCTACTCCAGATATTGCCATATTTGGCTATATTAACTGGTAGTCCACATGTCCCATATTGAATACAGTAACTGATAACTTGAAGAAGTACCAAACACAACAACAACCACAGACTTAAGTGAATTGCTTTTCTCACGACCAATTTTTGTATCCACTGCTACCCAACCAGTAAAAGGATAAAGAATACAAATACAAGGAACTGCAATGTATTAGCAATAAGCAAGTTATTTATCTTAATACCAAAAATGGATAGAAACAGGACCACTTCAGAGATGTACTTAATGAGAATATATAATATTTGAAACCAAGATCATACAAGCACTTTTGACAATGGCATCCAAGACAAGGAAGCCAACTCTGTAGGTTCTTGTTCGGCCTTTAAGTTTCAGTAGCGCACTTTGTCATTATTTTTTCCTCTTAATATAGAGTTCTACCAAGTAGTCAGCGACAAAGATGTGTTTTGGGTCAGCACGTAACTGACAGAGAAGACTTAAATCGTTGGTTCATTATTAAAATTATCATGATGGGGCCGTTAACTTAAAATAAATATTAATTAATCGAGTCTGCCTAGTAGTAAAACCATATAATTAATTATCATAGTAAATTATTCATAACAAGCTATTATTAATTAATAATGAATATTTCAATTTTTCGAAGAAAATTGGTCCAGCAAAGCCCCTACACCTATACGTGTGATCTTATATAAACAGCTACAAAATATTGTTTATTCTTTAGAGACATGGATGATGAGAAGATTGACTTTTAAGCTCTAAAACAGATTGATAGTATTTGTATTTATGCTAATGTAAACATAATAAATTTCTACGTTGTTATTAATTCTTAGTGCCATTAAACAACACAGACATACCAATTATAAAGGGTGTGGCTTTAGATAAAATTCATTCCGGCAGGTGCTTGTAATTAATTGTAGACCCATACAACTACACTGAAGGTAAAAAAATAGTTAGTATGATCTTAATGTTTGGTCCCCACTTAATTATGTAATTCCTATTTCATAACAAATACTTTTAAAAGGTGATCACCTCTTCTTCCAGTTTTGTTTTGTTAAAAAGCTATGTTCCTTTACCCATATATTACTAATAGCTATGTGGCTGTCTATGACTTTTGTTATTGTATATTAAATACCCAATATTGTGCTTATATAAGGACATGCCCATTTAATGATTGACTCATGTTTATTGTTGTACTAAAAAAGCTATCGTATGTCATAATACTTTCACATTCTTTATAATAATTACTCAAAACCATTTCATCTGATGTTTGTATATATAATTGATTTTAATATGAGACCAATAGGATTTAGACCTTTTTCATGCATCCAAACACAAATTGGTATAAATAGTTATTTTAAAAGCATGGAGTATAAGTTGAACAGTTTTATTTTACTATAAGTATGTTTTGGAACTGTTTACACTATTATTGCCAGTGTTAGTCATACTGGGAATTACCATAAAACGTACAAAGTACAAATATGTAGTAATTTTTTTTCAGTGTTTACTTATATAAATTTTGTGATGCTTGTTTTGGAAGAGCTACTTTCTCTTTTCCAATTTCAACTTTCATCTTATCATGACTGAACAAAGAGAAGCTACTACAAGGAACTCCAATCTACCAATGGCTGTGGACTATGAGAAAAACTTTTAGTGTTATATAGAAGAGATTAAAAACTCCCGGTTCTATTAATCTACCTACTTGGCTACTAGTTCTGTTTGCTGTAGCTACTGGTATGTCCATTACAACTGGCCTATAACATAGCCTTTGAATTACCACAAAACCCTGAAGCTTCATCCTGTTATGCTCTCTCTTCCTGGAAGTGACACAAATGCTGTGTACATTGAGCCTACTATACAAAACTCAATAATTTGTCTTCTCTCTCCCTTTTCACTGGTTGGTTAGCAATACCAAGATAGGCCGTGAGAGAGCTATTCATTTGAGTCCCTCTTTGGTCATGAAGAGTTGGTTTAGGGCACTCTTCTTAAGTCATCAGTTACTGTATTCAATATGGGGACATGTGGACCTACCAGTTAATATAGCCCAAATACGGAAATATCAGGAATAGCATTCGTTGCTGCTAAGGTGTTTGGAACTTCTGGGTTTTTCCAATATATACCAGCGTATGGACTAGAATCAGTTATATGAAAAACCCAATGCAACAATTAAAGCTTTCATACACTGGATTCATGGGGCTGTTTGTAGGATTTGGTGTTAGTTTGTTATAGCCTTTGTACATCAAACTATTATGACTGGTAAGTTGCTACTAATAACACTGGATTAGTCATATTAATTAGTTAACTCATTATCATTATGTCCGTTATATGCATGGCTGTATTACTACAAATTTGAACCCCAGGGGGCGTGTTCTTAAGAACAATCCATACAGGATGGTGTTATCACGTCCTTTGAATATCATCTTGGCAACACAAGTCCCCTGAGGAACAGAAGTGCCCTAACCTATTGGGAAAACAAAATTCCTAGTCCGTATTAGTCGGGCAAAAACAAATAGGTGGAACATTTAGAGCAAATGGAGTAGAAGATTGAAAAACATTTGGAGGTTTATAAGGATCTTGCTATGTCTCCCCTTTGGGTCTGTATCTACCATTCTTTCCAGGTGTACTTGGAACAATCCAGTATGTTAATTCTTTTAAAAAAAAAAAAAAAAAAGGAGCACACTACTTTCATTGAATGATATGGCTCGTTATTTTTATGGAATGCATTTGATGAACTTATTGTAATTATTGTGCCACACTTGAACTTCTTGTAATCCCATTGTTTCCCCTCCGAAAATTGAAATACTTTTCTTCTAATCCCTCCGAGGTATGATGTATTGTATCTCCCTTCTGTATAATGTCCTTTAGTCTCTATGATCAATTATAGATAACAATAGGTCCATTACATAACACCTGAACAGTTTTGTTCTCATTTTGTCTCTCCTCATTATCACTTCCTCAATATGTTCCTTTCTATAATATGGCTATCCCCATTATTGTTTGGGGGCATAATTATTGGTTTAAAGAGCTTTATATTTGGTCCTGGAATCGTTGCGAGTCAACGCACGTGAATATGAGTGGGATGTTAACTGAAGCCCTTTTGGCTCAGTAGAGGCGACTAATACTAAATATTGGCAGCATTGATACAAAGTACCATTTTTCCAGTATTGAGTATTAATGGCCCAAGCAAACTGCCATGGTACTTTCTGGATTCCTTTTGTTTCAAATAATTATTTGTATCATTGGTCTGGTTATATTTGTAATGGCTGTTTAAAAAATTTCGGAAAAGGAAAGAGAGGGATGCTTACAATTGTCAAAAGGTTTTTGAAGAACATATGAAAGACAACTTAACAATATGATTCTTATAAATTATCAAGTTCATATGAAATCTATGTCCATAGAAGATTGTTTGTGCTAAACTTAATTTTAATTATATGTACGTTTTCATTATTACAATAAATATCTATGTAGTTTTTTCATTGTTTTTGATGCCTTATCATTGTCGTTGTGATAAGTATACATTTTATGTGATTCCATTAATCCATGTTAGCATTTACTTTCAATTTTTTAAATCAATTTTCAAAAATACAACAATTGCATTTACAACCCACAAGCAAGTATAACCAGGTTTAAACATATGGTTTTGTTCCTCTGTCTATCAGAAAAAATATTGAAATCCCTTTTAAAAGGATTGATCCAATATCTTTAGACCTTTAAACATATTACAAAAACAAAAAACCACTAATATGATAATATTTGTATATACATGAACGGGCGGCAAAAAACCCTTTTTTCTGTCATTTTTTTAATTATATAACCAGTATAGACATGTTAATGGTGTCTTACTAATAGTACTCATTGACATTTGTCAAGCCATGTAGTTAACTGTCAGAACTATTTTGTTTAACATAATTATTATTATGATTTTTATAGATACTGGCCTTGTGTAAGAGCTATTATTATTTAATCTGTGGTACCTTTGCTGTGTCACTTGAATTTGAGGGTGTGTCCATTCTGTAGAACGTTGTGTAGCTTTGCCGTGTCACTGTGTGGTGAAGGATATTGCCATAGAAATTACAACAAGACATTCTCAAATACTACACACTTGCCCTCTCGTGTAAGTGATTTGATTAGTACATGACTGTCAATTCTATAGTAATTATAAAACAGTATAGAATCTTAATGTGTCCTTGTGTAGGCATGCTTGCAACCAAGTGACTTTGAAAATTAAATAAAACATCTGTTTTTAATAGTATGGATTATAATTATGTTTATAGTGGGGTGGTATATTATTGTGTCCTTTGAAGACATTTTATATAGTACTATAGACAATATGTTAGATGGTTATTATAGTCACATTTATGTCATTACTCAATTTTACATATTTGTATTATATATTCAATTTTCTATTTATTGCATTTCTGAGTTCATAAGAATCTTTTCTGTCATGTCCAGGTATATCTTTGTGGTCCTATTTTATTCATACAATCTTTATGACAATATAATTATTAAAAGTTCTTCAGTTCTGTAGTACTACCATAAGGCACATGTCCTATAGGCACTCTTGTACCTATAAAATATTATGTTATTTTAATAACCAATTTCTACTTTATATTGATGGATCATTATGTAATACAGAATTCATGTCAATTACTCACTACATTATTTGTTTGAAATATAATAATACAGCATTGATTAAGTAGGAAGCACATGTGATAATGTGCATGAAAATATGTAAAAAGTCATTTTGATTATATTATTTTGAATAACCTAATGGAGTTTATGATTGAGTGACCATTCTGCCCTCCTTTTTATATATTTGTTGGTATGTTGTACTGTTTAAAATACAACAAATTATATAGTAAACTCATGAAGTCTAGATTCCATAATAATTTATTATACCTTGTCACTATCTTTTTGCTCAAAAGGACTCTTAACATAACTGTAGTCAATCATGTAAGATCATGTTATCAACATATCCATGTAGTTAAATAAGGAACACAAATTTTCTCATGTCATATTGTATAATTAATAAAAATATTAGTAACTATATTGACTGTTAAGATGAAGCTAGACTCATGTACTAGCTTTCATTAGCTTGTAGAAACATTGATTGTGTTAAAAGTAGTTCCTATCAGTCAAAACGAACAGCCAAAGATAATGACATCATCATTAAAGGACACATAGTGATTCATCATATATGATGACATCATCTAAATCCTTCACCTAAATCCTAAACCAAACCTTATGACACACCATTGATGTCATCATCATAGTACAAGTTATATCATCATAGAAGTTAACACAAGAAGGAGGCCCATTTAATAGACATCATATTATACACATCTTATACACAGAATACTTTTAGTAGGAGAAGTATCCACCATGAACGATAGTAAAATGGTGGTTTGTAGGTCAAGTATTGTTGGCAGCCTCTCCTCTTTGCTTTATTCATGAGTATATATAAAATACTATCCAACCATATTGTGATTGTTATATACACATAAGGTGTGGCAAATATTAATTTTTTAATAATTATAAATGTTATAATAATTTTGCTGATTTTTTTGTTTTTATAAATTATGGCAGAACTACAAGCAAAATAGCCAAAATATGATTTACACCATGTGTGCCTTTTTGTGCTTCATGAAACCACTTATTTCTGACTACCAGAAGGAAATAAAAGTCCAGTCTATCAACTTCCCTACATACTTGGTATTGGTATGTGTTGTGTGTTTTATTTGTTTTTGACACTACAAGTTTGTTCAACATTGGATCCCTTAAAAAGTATACAAATTGGTCTATCGGATTCTAAAGTATGTCTGGAACCGCAAATCCATTTAGAGAATTGAAATGACTTGATTACTAAGAGAGAATAAGATACCTAGTCGAATTGATTTAAGTAAGGAAAAATATGGTGGACCGTTTCTTGAAGAAGTATAGATGTTAAACATTTTTTTATTATATATAAACAAGATTGATATGTGTGTTTTTACACAAAACCAACTTAATATTGTAATTATATATTAAATACACAGAATAGTACTTATATAAGGACACGCACATTCAATGATTGTGTTTGTCATTGTACAAGGTATCACATGTCATAGCTTTCACATTGTTTGTAATAATACTCAATAGTATTTCATACTTGTTTTTGTTTTGATGCTTGTTTTACTTTTCATTTTTAATGTGAGACCCATATGTACATTTTTCATGCATACAACCAAAATTGTATAAAATTGTTATTTTAAGGCAATGGTGTGTAGGTTGAACAGTTTATCTTACAATAATGATTAAGGGAACTGTTTACCACGAGTAGCATTTAAGTAATTCAAACTACGAATTCCCAAACATCATTCAAGTACAAAGTACAACACCACACACACACCACACCCACACACCCCTATACTAATATATATATAGTGTAGTAATGTGTCTCATTGTTTTATACATTACATTTATATACTTATATAGCTTGTTTTTATAAACTAAAAACTACACTATACCAACTTCAATTTTTGACCTTACCATGACCGAACAAAGAGAAGCTACTATAAGGAACTCCAATCTACCAATGGCTGTGCTATGAGAAAGGTTTTTAGTGGTTACATAAAAGAGTTTAAATATCGTTCTATTAATCTACCTACTTGCTACTAGTTCTGTTTGCTGTGCCACTGGTATGTCAGTAGAACTGGCTATAACATAGCCTTGGAATTACCACAAAACCTGAAGCTTCATCATCATTATCTGCTCCTCTTCCTGGAAGTGACACAAATGCTGTGTACATTGAGCCTACTATACAAAAACTCATAATTTGTTCTTCTCTTCCCTTTCACGGTTTGGTTAGCAGATACCACAGATAGCCCTGTGAGAGAGCTATTCACTTGAGTCTGTGGGTCATGTTGGTTAGGCACTCTCCTTCCAGTCATCAGTTACTGTATTCCATATGGGACATGTGGTATACCATTAATATAGCCAAATATGGATATCAGAATAGCGTTGTTGCTTTGCTAATGTTTGGAACTTTCTGGGTTTTTTCCCTTTCCCATATACCAGCGTATGGACTAGATCAGTTATATGAAAAGCCCCAACCTGCAACAATTAGAGCTTTCATACACTGGATATCATGGGGCTGGTTTTTTAGGATTTGTTTGGGGTGTTAGTTTTATAGCCTTTTACATCAACTATTTATGATGGTAGTTGCTACTAATTGGTGGATTATTCATATTAATAGTTACCTCATTATCATTATGTCTTTATGCATGGCTTAACTACAATTTGAACCCAGTGGAGATTTCTTAAAAAAATCCATACAAGAGGGTGTATCAAGTCCTTAAATATGCTTGGCAACACAAATCTCCTGAGAAAGAAGTGCCCTAACCTACTGGGAAAACAAAATGCCCAGTCGTATTAGTCTGGTCAAACAGAAATATGGTGGACCGTTTTTTAAAGAATGGAGGTAGAAGATGTGAAAACATTTTGGAGGGGTTATAAGGATCTTGCTATGTCTCTTTGGTCTGTATATACCATTCTTTCCAAGTGTACTTGGAACAATCCCATAGATTAAATCTTTGAAGGAGCAACTACTTCATTGAATGGATATGGCTCATATGTTTATGGAACTGCATTTGATAACTTATTGTAATTATTGTAACCACTACTTGAACTTCTTGTAATACCATTGGTTTCCAAAAATTGAATACTTTCTTTTAAATCCCACTCCCCGTCCGGTATGATTGTATTATATCTGCTGCTGTTAATGTCCTTAGGTTCTATGATCACTATATGAAACAATAGGTCATTACATAACACACTGAAACAGTTCCTTGTCTCTCATCATTATCACTTCTCAATATGTCCTTGGGGTGTCTGTGTACTATGCTATCCCATGGTTATTTGGGGGCATAATAGTGGTTTAAGCTTTATATTTGGTCTGGAATTCGTTGCGAGTCAAGCACCATGTAATATGAGTGGGATTTAACTGGAGCCTTTGGCTCATTAGAGCTACGTTAATCTATATTGGTGCATTAATAGAAGTACCATTTTCAGTATTGATTATTAATGCGCCCAAGCAAACTGCCATGTACTTTCTGGATTCTTTTGTTTCAAATAATTATTTGTATCATTGGTCTGGCTGTATTTGTAATGGCTGTTAAAAAATATCGGAAAAGGAAGAGAGAGGAATGCGTATCCAATTGTCAAAAAGGTTGTTGAAGAAACATATGAAGACAACTTAACAATATGATGATCTTGATAAGTTATCAAGTTCATAGAAACATGTATCAGAAGATGTCATGTAAACTGTGTTGTAATTAATATGTAGATTTTGTTGTTGTAATGAAGAATTATGTATTTACATTGTAGCTTGCCTTTTCTATTCAAGGGACTCTCTAACATAACTAGTCCAGTCTAGTTAAGATCATTGTACTATCAGTATATCCATATTGATAAGGAGACAAATGTGACTATGTCATTATCATGTTACCTTCTCCCCTCCATAAAATAACTTTATTATTAATATTTTTAAAATGTAAGTGTATCTCTCCTGCAGCTGATTACACATAAAAATTATATTGTGCATTCATTTATTCATTGATGTTACATGTCAATGCCATCAGTATATCTTATGTAAACATAGGTGTGGCAAAATATTACTTTTTATAATTATAAGATTTATGATAATTTTGCTGATGTTTTGTTTTTATAAACTATGGCAGAACTACAAGCAAACCAGCCAAAATATGTACAACATGTGTGCATTTTTGTGCTTCACTGAAACAGCTATTTCTTAACTACCAGAAGGAAAAAAAAGTCGGTCTATCAACTTCCATGTCAGGTTGTTGTTCTGTATGTAATTGCTACAGTTTTGTGCTTTTTTTAGGTACAACATGCTCTGCTACCTCTCTATAACTACAAATCCCAGAAGATTTCATCTTGCTTCACACCTAACCCAAACTGAAACCCGTGCTACTTATTTGTAGCCATCATTCAAACTCATCATTTGTCTTACTTCTCTTCCACTTTTACTGGCTGGTTATCTGATATAAAAGATATGTCAGGAAGAAAGCTATTAACTTAAGTCTATGTTGTTGCTTTGGGGTTGTGGACTCTCCTTCCAGTTATTAGTTACTGTATTCAATATGGGACATGTGGATTACCAGTTTAACATAGCCAAATATGGAATATCTACACTAGCCTTATTCTTATTATGTTTGGGAGCAGCCAGTTTCATATCTAACGTGCTGCCTTATGGACTTAATCAACTTGTTTACAAGTCCAATGCATCATTAGATCATTTATACATTGGTTAATATGGGGTTATTCCTTGGTTTTTAGTGTTAAGCTACTTAGCGTTTGTCTATGAACGATTATAATCAACCTACAGTAATTGCTTGTCACTGGATTGGTATATTTTTTAGTTATTTCAGTAGCTCTTTGTCTTCATGCTTCATTTAAACACAATTTGCACCAATTGATAGTTCTAAAAGAAGATCCATACAATTGTATATCAAGTCCTTAAGTATGCATGGCAACACAAATCTCCAGAGAACAAATTGCATTGACATATTGGCAGACTAGATACCACGTCGGATAAACTTAGGAAAGAAAAATATGGTGGGCCTTTAATGAATGTTTGATTTGAAGATTCAAGACATTTTGGAGAATTTATGGTAATCTTGATATGTACATTTGGTTTCCACATAGCATTTTATCCTGGATTCCGTTGGGGGGGCCTTCCGTACTTAACTCATTTGAAGTAGCCTACCTCTACTCTTAAATGGTACGATCATATGTGTGATGGATGGCTTTGATAAGATTATTGTAGTCCCTCATACCAGTGGGTAAAGTTACTGATTATCCCACTTTTTTCCCAAACTTGAATACTTTTACTTAATTCCTTGCGAGGAATTGTTATTTTTGTATTGTCTACTACTGATATCTCTAATATCTATGATCATTATCACTACAATTGGTCCCTTATTATACTCCATATTATGTCCCCTTGGCTCGTGATTTCTGCCGAAAATGTGTATTCCCTTTCTTACTATTTCTGTCCATTCCTTTATTTTTTTTGCTGGCATGTTACCTATTGGCTAACGTTTTCCTGTTTCCTTTGGTTTCATTGGCATTCAATCACCATCTAATTTGGCCTGCCATGCTTGTGTGTGAGCTTCTGGCTTAATTCAAGCTTTATATTTAAATATTGGTGCATGCTACAAATACCGTCATTGTTTAACTGTAATGTTCCTGAATTGCCTTTACATTTTGGCCTCCTATACAAATCTGATTTGTTTAAGCGGTTGTTGATTTGTTGTAGCTTAGAATACCGGGAGAAAAAAGGGGATAAACATAATTTTCAAGCCAATTGAAGAACTTAAAATTCTGCAAAGGGG
>NW_024533776.1:0-31618 GCF_016097555.1 Gigantopelta aegis | reverse complement strand
TTTAAAGGTTGTCCTTGGTAGTTTTAATAAATCCTGGCCACAAAATTCCTCCACCACTTAATTTCCAAATTTACAAAGTGAAAACAATAATTAATGTTGGGTTAAGTTTTTTAATGAAAAGTAATTTAATGGATTACTTTATCGGTAATGAAAAATTTTTAAGTTAAACCTTATAAGAAAAAAGTAAAATGGCAAGTAAAAAAACAAGGAAAATAGGAAAGGGAATATATAAATCAAATTTCAAATTACAAAGTAAAAATTATCAATTAATTTCTGATTTTTCCTTCAAAATTTAGTTATGGGGAATCATTTTATGCAGTGGTTATTTGTGAAAGGCGGATCTTAATAATTGGTGACAAGAAGGAGGTTCAATCTGAAATTATAGGTTGTAAGAAAAGGAATGAAACTAGAAGTGCTGTCCGGAAAAAATTCCTAGCAGAAGATTGCACTAAATGGCATTGCAAATTATGCTCCCAATTGGAAGATATAGTCCATAGATTCCGATCAATTAAGGGAAAGGAGAACTTTATAGAAAACACAATTGGATTGCCAGAAGGGAGGAGTTTTTTAAAACAGCTTGTTACGATTTTGTTTTGGTTTAATTATCCGTGGTTCAGCCTAGTTCTGGTGTTTACAGCCTAAAGTTAAAAAAACAAAAAGGATGCAATGACAAAACAAACAAGTAAGAGAGGACAACGGAGGTCCATACCACAAGGTAAATTGGTTCTATAAGTCTTCCCTTGGTACTATGCTATTAGGACAGTTGTCTTATTCCAAATTTTCATATCAACACAATGAAATTTGCTTGCCATATGGTTGTTAATAAATGGAAGACAGGACATGAAGTAAAGGAAACAGACAGATACAAACTATAGATGACTTCTAGTTTCACAAAGTTTTTCAAAACACACAGGCTTAGACAAAACAAATGAAAGACTCCAGACACAATGTGTAAATAGAAGTTTTAACCCACATTTGTACTATTGGATAAGAAACGCTATTGTTTGCAGGCAATAGAATGAAGAGAGTGCTTCTATAGTTTCATATTTAATCACAACCAGGACATTCTATCAAGACTGTCATACTAAACAAATAACGCAGCGACAACATGGTAAATGGCCAATCGATAAACAAAATATTTGTATACACTTTAGACAAAGAAACTATTGCTATTGTCACAATAACACATCAGAGTGATACAGCACTAGTACTTGTCCATTGCTATCAGCAAATATGTTCAAGTTGACTCTTGGTAAAAGATCCGTTGCAATGATTGGAAAGCGGTAAGGACGCATTTTTCAGCAAAGCGCTCCAATCTCCTCCTACCGGATGCATGTCTGAACATTTTTGCTTGAATGCGCTAGGTCTAAATTAATTTCACATTAAACATTATGTCTTCTATAAATTGGTAATAAAATATTAAAACAATGATTATTAATGAGAAACTTGTAAGGAAAAAAACGTCTGATTTTAACCTACCATAAGTATTTATGATGCTACTTAGAAGTCTGATTAAGCATCACAGGTCACTGCAAAGTTCACTAACCCTAAATGTTTTAAAATTTCATGATTTTATCTGCCCCCAACAAGTTGCACTGTAATCATTCTAGTTCAGTCATACAATTTATGCCCTAGTTATGATGCTAAACTAAAGTGATAAATTAATATGAACGAACCTGCAGAACTTATGAACATATCTGTACATACACAAATATCCCTCCCTATAACAATCTTACTAAAGAGGCGGAGTCCTGTAGAATTAGGACACCCTTCTGTAACGGGCGTTCCCGATTCTGTGAGTAGAGATGAGTTGAAACTCTCTTTTCTTTATAGTCCTTGCTTTACATACATTTTTGATAGCTGTCTATAGTGAACCAGCGAAGTCGTGCTCTTAAAGATGAAAAAGAAGCTTTATGTCTAGATGGCTCACCTCCAGGCTATTATTTTAGGCAAGTTAGTTGTGATATAGCAAAGGAATTGGGCTTGCCTATATATGATATATAGCGACGCACTTTTCCCATTACTTATATGTAGGTTCAGGAACTGGTGCTAGTAATGGATTATTCATTTGGAAGGTGGAGGATGGTGTTATGATGAAGGAGCTTGTTTAGATCGAAGTAATCCAGTCTTGGGTCATCAAAGTCCTGGCCAGCTACTGCTTCATTCTCTGGTTTTCTTTATGATAATCAAGGACAATAATCCTGACTTTTATAATTGGGATCTAGCTTTTATTACTATTGTGATGGAGCATCATTTATGGCAATGTGTAAGTTATAAATAACATCAATGATTGTGTACACATGAAGTTATCCTATATGACAATCCAAGTGATGTAGAAGGGACTCCAATCTATTTAGAGGCTCTTCAGAATACTTTCAATCAATCTGGGGGACTAATGATAGCGGAATGAATAAATCTGAAGAAGTGATTCTAACTGGTTGTTCAGGTATACAATGTTCTAGTTTGATTTATATCATAAATAGGTATTACAAATTTATCTAATAGGTATTACAGAGGCAGCATTCACTGTTACTACTTTATCCTTTGTACCTACTGTACAATTTCCTTTAATGTCGGGTCATGATCAAGGATCTAAAATGGATTTGTTTCCCATTAAAAATATGGTGTTTCAATATAGGCACTTTAAAACTAATAAATCATGAAACCAGTATTCTATATAGACCAAATTGATATCTAAATCACTTAAAATATATCAGTGATGCATTTTATACCTATAATAATAGTCCCTACATTGATGCTATTGACATATATGTCTTGTTTGGGCATTGTTTAGATATACAGAGAGTTTTGAGACTGGAATTATAATGCATTGTAACTGCTTTAAGTACTGATGTATATTCATTACCAAATTAAATATTATGTTTGTATTAAGTGTAAGCAATATATAAAATAAGATCATATTATATGATTAATATAAATATAATTGATATTATTGTTTATCTAGTTTGTGTTCATTATTATAGTGGTGGGATTAGCTATTATCTTCATGCGACTATGTCCAAAATCGTTCTTCCATCCTCAACTAAATATCATGCTATAGCTGAATGCTGGGTAAGTCATGATTCAATGATGTCATAATCTTGAGAGCCTAATATTATATAGTATATTCAGTATATATGGTATGTTTCATACTTTTTGTTATTTGATAGATATTTATTGATGCTCACAATATTAATGGCCAAATGTGACATCAGCGGATTATATAATATGGTTAAGTATCTTTATCTGATGACGTTACTTTGCCTGCTAGGATTATACATGATGTAATTTTGTAATGTAATTAACATGTCACCATAGATCAATGAATGTGACTAGTGAAGATAGTGAAGAAGACATTATTACTTACCCACAGACTGTTAATTGTATAGATACCAATGCAGTAAATAGGTACACTGTTTGTTTTTATCACAAAACACAATAATTTTGGATATACTTATTAATGATTTGAAACTATGTATGACTCCTGCAGTGTCAGTATTACTTATACATGTCCACTGTATTTTCTACGAGATTGAAATGTCTTAATTAATACTATGAATATGTAGAATATGCAAGGTCCCTCACACAGTGATAGGCTCTAGATTTGATCTCTTTTAGTTTGTATAGATCTAGAATAAGTAAGCTATAGCAATTGTAGCATAATTTTGGTATGCCTAGCTCCTAATTTAGTCTTTGCTTAACCTTCGTTCATTGCTCTAAAAATATCTTATACATATAAATTGTAATTATATTTGATTTTAAATATGTCTGCTTTTGTTCAAATTAATTGCCTTACACTAAAGTACTTGGCAACAATCTTTATAATATTATTTTTAATTAATATTGACAATATACTTTCTATTGTATCTCAATTTCAGTATATAATATGCAGAATTGTACTAATGGAGTTAATCAAATTGCATCAGGCTAATGAAATGAAACTTGGAAATGTTCATGGCTCAGGTTATAGTGGATCTGTATAGTCCAATCAAATAGTTTCATTGGTTCATTTAGGTACTTATCCTCATATATCCAGTCAATATTTGCATTAAATTTCTAATATGACACATGGCAACTTAGTCAATATTCTCCCAACTTAAATGCATTCCACCTCATTGTACTCCTGATGAATTAGAAAAAGTTGATACAGTTGTTTTCAGGTGAGTAGAAAAATCATGTATTAAACATACCATCCTTGATATAACTAATAGGAGTTTCAACAAGCTGCTGATCCCATCAGAATTTCTGAGAGTAATGGTGCTTTTCTAGACTCTTGTTGACTCAATGTCAATCTCTGAATGACAAATCTTGGAATTCAATAGAAATAGAGGGTCAAAGTGTCAGTAAGACTTTTAGTAACTGGTATTTTAAGACTTCTGAGAGAGTCAAAAGAAGTTGACTGCCCCTATCCATGTAATAAATCTGTGAATATAAATTATTATAAATAAGGTTATTTATTACTTGGTCTTTATAATGCCTAACCAAAAAAAACATGTTTTTTTTTTCTTATTGCAAATAATGTTTAAAGTTAATTTTATTCAATTAAGCCACACCTCAATTCTGGATCAATATTAATTATAGAGTCATCTACATTCCAAGGGTTTGTTTATAGGATCTATTAATGTGTTAAATTTCCCCATAACAAAAACTGTGGATTGATATAAAACAACATCCTATTTAGATATAATTATATAGTAAAAATTTAAAGATTAGCAAAATGAAAAACTGAACAAAAGATTTTCATTATAAGATCACCATTTTACTGGTCTTAGGATTAACACAATTTCAAGAAAAATATAATCTTATAGGTCTTGTCATTGATGATAACATTGACTTGATTGTTTTCTATAAAAAAAAATATGATTTGTGTTTTAATTTCAAAGTCTTCCATACATCATTCTGTGTGTAAATCTCCTGTAAAAAAAACAGTTTTGTTGATTTCTTTTGCCTATAAAAGAAAAATGTGTTTCTTTTTAAATAAATGTTCATTTTTATTAGTGTATTAATCTATCAGGGGGATGAGGTATTATAATATTATTAAAATATATTTAATCTCACCAAAGATATAAATGTTTTAACATAAAAAATAATAATATAAAAAAATAAATTTTAGTGAAAAAGATCATTGTATTAGCATTTACAACTAATAAAAACTTAAAATGAACTTCTCTTATAAATCGCTTGTCCAAGATAGCGGACCATTGAGGGCATAACAAAAACTAGGCAATTGCCAATCCTTTATGGGGGGGACATATGGAAATGTAAGGGACGGTAGGGGTACGGTTTAAAACTTCCACTTGTCAAGCTAGCAAGGCTTTGACTCTTGGGACATTTCCACTGGATGTCACAAACACTAATAAAAAATATATATGTAGTAAGAAAATTATGACATTATGAAAAGAGATACTTTTAGCTATTCTACAGCTTTACTATACATCTTCATTGTATAATACTAATGAGATAAGAGACTTTGATCCATATATGCTACCCTTTCAGCTGACTTCTTTAAACCACTTTAGAGATAATTCTTTATTAACTGCCACACCCTCTCCTTTTGTATACAACAACCCAAGAGTACCTAGAAATAATATCTCATGAACACCCACACATGCACACAGTCTGTTATAGAAAAAAACTTATTTATTTCTTGACATTGACATACCCATGTGAATCTTGAGTGGCCCATTCTCTGCAGCTTTGACATGCCAGAGAAAGCCTATTAAAGAAACATACCTTCAAACCCCACAATTAACTATGTAGTACCTTTTCTTTTTGTCAAAGTTAGGAATGTGATAATACAAAGCTAAAAGTGTTCATTTGCTCGAACAGAAGAGACTGAATAGAATGAGAACACAATTCCACACCATTTTTTGGCCTCATCATTGCTTTTGTTTACACACCAAATCCTGCAAATGAACAATTTATAGTTTATAATTATTAATATGGACCATTCAAGTTTTTCACCTTGGAATAATAACTCTGCCAACCTTGAATTGTGCAGCAGGACAACTTGATGACTCCTTTAACATTTGATTTAGCAACTTTCAACATTAAATGAACATCCTTTTTCCTGTGATAAACAATTTGGCATTATAAGTGTAGAATACTGTCATGGCAACTAATATTTATTCCAAATGACACATGAACACACAACAGCTAATAAATAGTTAATAATATTTGTTTATTTACAAAGTAAGTAGAGAGACTTTGGAATATCTGATAAAACTTGTTAATAATGTTTTTATTACCTTTATTCAGGTTATTGGTAAGTCATTCTAAATTATTATTATAGTTAGTTATTGTTCCTACATTCATTTTCTTTACCTTTACTAAAACTTTTATCAGTAAGAAAATGTGGCCCCCTTTTTGTGGCATTGGTAGGACAATTGTCTAGGACAATTTTTATTCAGTGGAAAAGAATGTTCCCAGGAACCAAAGCTTTCTAATCCTATGATGGACAATTTTTAATATATGGACTTTTTGACTTGGAGGGAGGACCATTCTTTCAAAAAATGGTATCCAAAAAGACTAAATTAAATTAAATTAAACATTGACACATGACAATAGAAGGATAGACTAGAGACATAGGATTAGGGAAATTCTAGCCTTATCAGAATGAGTACACTTTGACATATGTGAATTAAACATTGAGCATGACACAAGGGGATGCAGATCCCTCTGGTAAAGGAACCAGAGACATAATATTAAGAATCCCAAATCATAATATTTTAATAAAACTAAGTACTGGGCCAGGTTTTCGATTTGTCTAGACCCAATCATTGTACGTACTTGATTGAGGCTTACAAGACTAAGCTAATCATTATTAATTTTAATTAGAAAAGTAGAACCTATCTTAATTCTAGAATTAATTAATATAAACTTACAGGGACATGTTTCTGGTCCCAAGACCATCATAGTACATGACAGCCATTGATATAAAAATGCTTGAATGTCATCTAGTTCAGCTCCTTTACGTAAAAAGTAAGTGCCTTTTCAGTTGTGTTGTGGCCTCAAGTACAATTTGGCTAGAGAGAATAGAGCTTCTGTGTCTCCTCTGTCTCCATGTTCAATTAAATGTTCAACTAAAGCCATTCATCTTCCTTTACATTTCCATCTTCTAATGGCTTCTGTAATAGCTCTAAACTCTCTGAAAGTAAATCATTGTGAGGGGACAAGAAAGAAGATAGTTCAGTAACAAGTAAGCTGTATTAAGTTACCATGACAACGTAATTTAACCCATTCGTCTCCGATACTAATTAAGAAGTGAAAATGCCGATTGTTAAAACTTGTTTTTCCTGTCATCGTTTGCGGTCTAATCAGTTCAGAAAACCAAATCAAAAAGAGATCCTAACTTTCCTTGGATTTTACGCTACTAGATTAGTCGTTACATTATGGTGGTGGAGTTATTTGGGGCTATTTTAGGGATCTTATATATCCTTATTTCGTTACCAGGAACGAACCCTAATTCTGGAAAAAGCGTATGTTTCCTGTTTTGTATTTAAAGAACAATTCTAATCTCTCAGATGTATTACAATTACACTACTAAAAAAATTATATCACAAAATTATGTCTTTATTTGCAATGAAAGTGATACATCATATCAGTATTGTTTGACTACCTTTACTTTAGTGAAACATGTGCTACACATATATCACTGGACTGTTCAATTGTTCAAAGATTTTAACTAATCCATCCAATTTTTATGACAATGTTACTCTGTTCTTTGATATTTTTCAGGAAGTTCAGAAACAGCTTAATCACCAGAATACAATTCCTAAAACATAGCAGATATTCCAGAGGGCCACTTTTTTGGATTATATCATTTTAGTTCTTTGTTCTTCACTCTGGGCGGCTTCCTTATGAATCTCATAAAACTACCTCCTCTCTTGGGAAAATGATGTTAGCTGGGTTTTTTATACTTCGTAATATTCCTTCTACTGATCTTGTTGTGGAAAGTATTAGTCCATTATGGAGTTCAACTCTCAGAACACACAGCACTGGTAATCATTTTAATAAGAGGTGGTTTAGCATAGACGCAAAGAAATTATGGAGATTAAAATTGGTGCTGCCATGTGTTAGCTATCTTACCATGTGTTTTTTTGAAGGAGTGTTGATGGTACAATTTCAATATTTTATCTAAACATGCCTTGGCAATGGGGGCTACCTACAGGGTAAGAAAGGATGATGACTATTTTCATCGATTCTTTGTAACATTTTTTTTGTTATTAGATATCTTCTATCAGCTATATCTCTCCTGCTGTAGTTGTACTACAATATTAACACTAAAGGGAGAGTGTCAAAGGAATTAATGAAGGTATTTATATGTTTAGATATGTCCTTTTATGTGTGTTATCTGTTTGTATAGGAATAACCACCTTAATTGTTGCAGCTGACTTGTGCTGCTAACCCCTTGATGTTGTCATTGCTATTAGTCTGTTCAGTATCTTCCTAGGAGGGGTTTTTTCTGAAGGTTAATGCAGTTATCATATTACAGCTTCTCACATGTTATATATAGATTATATCTAGTATAGATTATACAGTTGTCTTACAGACATCCTGTGTTTCTTTCTTGAATATAATTAGTTCATATCCTGACCTTAAATTAACAAATAGATGTGACAACAGGTTGTGATATCATGATCTCACACTATAGGACTATTGTATTGGGATATTTTTCGGGCTCCAATTGAACTATCACTAGGGATTGCTTATGGTGTTTTGAGTGGCATCCTCTGTGTGTGTTTTCTACCCCCCAAATTTACACGTGAGAAAGTTATAACTTTTATAGTTAATGACTCTTTTACAGACACATCCCATCGAATCAGGAACCAGAAATCAGTTCTTTCTGTTTTGGGTTTGGGCTGTTGTCTCTATTTGGTGGTCCGTCGAGTTGTTATTGGTGGTGCTAGTTTTAGCTGGAGCTGGAGCAGCAAACTTGGGACACTCACTGTAGCCTTCACTGCAGTAGCAGAAGTGGGAGCTTACAGATAAAGTAAGTAGAAATTATAGCAGCATATTCTTTGCAAAGATACTGTGGTTTAGTTTCATAGTTTCTGTCCTATCTAAATTTAAAATTAAAAACAGGTTAAAATTTAGGTTATTATCAAGTGACTATACAACAATTTAAGAAACATAAACTCTGTTCCAGCTAAAAAACGTTTTTCCTTTTATTTTAGACAACAATATCTCGGACATTTTTATTTAGTTATGGCAGTTGGCTCAACCAATTCTGTTTGGGTCTCATTGAGCTGCTCTCAAACTTAGTGATATCAGTGGATCGTTAATAGGTATTAATAGGACAGCACTCATTCTTTTATTTCCATACATTCAAGGAAAGGCCCTTGTTGATCATTATAACTGGTCTTATAGTTCGGATTACTGTAGCGGTTATAGTTGTTACTGGTATAAATTCAATGTGAAAGAGAGAACTGTTTATAGCTTTATTGGCTAACCTAAGCAACTGTACAGGTATATATTATACAGATGAAGTCATTATTACATTACTTCTTAATCAGTAGGCTGCATAGGCTCAGTTGCTTTAGATCCTTGCTATGAAAGAGGAGACATGATGCAAGACCAGAGTTAGGAAAAATTGTAAGTTATAACCGACCCACTTTGATGTGACACAATGCTTTTATGAAGTTGGATTCCCTTTGTGGATTACTAAAAAAAATTTTTTTTTTGCTACTAAAGGGCCTCCCAAATAACATTATGACAAATATATTAGATTATTAGATTTCTGTGGGAAACTTTGTAGGAGGAGCCTTGTGACTGTACTAACTATTTATTTCACAGGTTTTGACTATTATTGCTGTGTTAGCTATTGTAATAACTGCCCCACTTGGTGCTATTTAACTGGTGTTTTAGGACCATTTTCTTTTGAAACATGAACTTGATTCTAATTCTAAAGAAGGTAAGAGTGACACACATTGTTAATATACTATGTACGCATACTCTGACCCATGACGTATATATGTGACAACCGCATGTTATATTTGAAAATAATGTGTGGAAAGACAAGAAAGTGTGAAAAGGATACTATTTCAAAAACTGATTGGTCATGACCCATTCAACTGAAATGGAAGGACAATACCAAGTGGTTCAGATAACCACGAAAAGAGACATCGGTGTGTTTCTATATAGGAACAATGAATGAATAAATGTGTTTTTTATTGTTAAGTTTAATTCATTATTAAAGACTATTTTTAATGACTATATGTTGATAACCAAAGACAAAACTTCATGAGGCTCTCTTCTTTTACAAACCTCCTGTAAAATTAAGAACAATCAATTAAATTTTATTGTATATAGTTATTCTTAACACAATAACTTACTAATAACCTTATATATTGTGAACTCTAACTTTATGATCAATATCTTTTTATGATCATGCCCTTTAGAGCTTAGCATTCAAAAATACTGCTTTGTTGCAACAAACTCTCAATTTTTATTAAGCATTTATTTTATTTAATATTCATTTCCGCACTATATATATATATACGAGACTACTATGTTGTGGTGGTTGGAAGACCTGCCTCACCAGAATGCATATTACCTCCTACTTCCCCCTTTAGTAACATCTTTCTCTCTTTAGATCTCCTATTTTTGAAACCAGACTTGAATGACTTTAGCACTAAGCCCTGTTTGGCATCTAACTCTTTCTCGCATGACACGTGATGGACGAGGTTTTCTTTCTCGTGATTTTGACTGAAGAAATCACCACTTGTTTTTGATTAATTGAAGTTCGGTCTTCCTTTTCTGTTGTCTGCACAAGAAGTGGGTCATTGACAGTTGGGTGCAATAACTACTGTCTAACTCTCCTATCATGTTACCTACAACAGTATGGGACATTACAATAATTCATAATATATAATTATTTATTTTATATGCTATAAATAGATTTGGTTTTTACAAAATTGGACCACAAAGTGCACAAACAGACACAACCACAAAACATCTGTTTGTCAGGTGATTTTAAGATTGCTTTAAACCAATAGAAAATCCTATTAAAGTGATACTGAGTACATGAGTAGCCATTAAAGTATAACTGAGTAACCATTAAAGTGTAAAAATTTAAAATGAATAAGATACCCACTTTCTCTAAACAAAATTTAAAGGAGTGAAATATCTACACACTAACATCATAGGTCCCTAAACAAACACTAGTCTATATTATCTCAAACAATACTTACTTGACTAACAGGTTGACTAACATCAGATATAGTAGGTGGTTCCAGATGTGGATGGATTGAAAAAAAAAAAAAAAAAAAAAAAAAAGAGATACTGGTGCAGGAGTGGTGTTGCATCACTGGAGCTTGTGTGGAGCAGGAGCTGGATAACAGCCATCACAAAGGAATTTTTCACCCTATCACAATAAAGTCAATAGACATCATAAACAGTCATTCATTATTAAATATACAAATCTCCTACTACAATTACGGTACAAAAGCTAACAGTTATAATAACATCTATTATATGTACATACCTGAACTAAATAGAGTTGTTCTCCAGTGTTTAGTTGACGTTTACACACTGAACACTTAAAACATTGTACATGATAGATTTTGATTAACAGCCCTTCTGACAAGATCTTCAGGACAAACTCCTAGCTTACATGATGCACACTGAGTCCCATATTGTCTAATTTATAAAAGAATATTAACTTAAAATGAATAAATGTGTATCTTTAAATATAAAGTACAATGTATAAATGCTTATTTAGAGGACATGTACACAGATTTCAGGTAGTAGATATTTTACTAAATGCAAAATACAGAAGCTAATTAAAGTTATATAATATATTGTCTGGTTGGAATGCATCATTGCAGTTGCTGATGTGGACTCCATTTTAAAAAGTGACCAAAAATAAAATTTAAAGTGGTATGTCTAAAAAGAAAAAGGACCATCATCGTTCCACCCCTGACTGCTCACTTTTCTTCTATAAGCATGTGATTGTCATTTTTTGAAATTAGAGGTGTCTGACAGAATTAATGCATCATTTAATAACATTAATTTTCAAATGCATTAACAGGATCGAATTCTGTGTACATTTGCAATATAACTACCACTACATAAAATGAAAACTTGAAGTTTTAGAGAAAGTATAATTATCTATTATTATTAAACCACTATTTGATATGTGTTTGTTATTAAATCATACATATATCTTCATGTAAAGAAACCCTTGACAATCCCATTATCATTAGCTAGCTATTATCATAACATCTATTTCCAGTGAAATCAACTGCCATTATCAGAAATGACATATTTATTGTCAGAATATAATTTGACATTCAATTTATAGTTGTCTTTAAAACTTTAGAGGTTTAGTTTAAGGTTTGCAACATCAAAACTCTTGATTTAATGTCCTTTATTTACTAACCTGAAGAAGTCCGATCTGCAATAAAGCTTATTGTCACGAGAGAAACATTTTTTCACTAAGTAAACATTGACACTCTGGCATTTTCACACATTGGACATGCAACATGATTTATCCAGCACCTTCATCAGAAACCTTTCCATAATAGGTTCCTGACAGCCGGCACATATAAAAGGAGTCATTTTCAACGATCAGTGCCCACTCGTTAAGAAAGCTAGAACACAAAAGTCACTTGTGAATTTAAACAGCAAAAGGGGTGGTATCTCCACGCCCATTAGACATCATGAACGCTCCAGCATCATTCGAGTCTTTTCTTCTCTTGGATGGAGAGAAAAAGTGAGTAATAATAACTTAATTTTGTAGACTACCCAAGATTGTATCAAGGAGGTAGGAATGTATTCTTTATAGCCTATTAGAGATGTGTTCAGTAGTTTTGTCATAGTGTTGTTTTAGTTAACATAACTAAAACTAAACCATTTTAGTAAGGCACTTTCCTATACTAAAACTACACTAAAATTCAAACTCCATAGTGCTTATAACAATAACTAAAACTATAACTACTGGTGTCTAACTATAACTAAAACATAAGTGTAATTTTGACTGACATTAACTAAAAAACTAAAAACTAAAATTGTACAGTATTAACAAAACTATTACAGTATTCAGCAGAGTGTGACTTCTTAAAGTAGGGTGGGGCATTTGTTCACATGTACCATAAACAAAATGGCTGATAACTCATTTACTGGTTCTTTTGAGTGTTAAATTACTTACATTTGAGTTATTTCATTAGTATTATGATAATTAATTATGATGATTTTTTACAATAACTAAAACTAAAACTAAAGAATTTGGTGATGAGACTATAACTAAAACTAAAATACAATTTAGAATTGATAACAATAACTATAACTAAAATTGTTTTCAATTGCATTACTATAACTAAAACTAAAACTTAAATAAAGAGAGTAGGAAAACTATAACTAAAACTAAAACTAATTTACCATACTAAAACAACACTATTTTGTCACCATACTTTTCGTTTGAAAAAAAAACCAAGAGAAAAGTGTGGTTTAGATACTCAGGATAACTGTTTAATTTGTAATAGGTGTACGAGCATGTCAGAAAATTTACACTCTAATTAAAGTCCCATATTATAAGGTTTTAGTGTTGATACATTTTTCTATCTCTTACAAACAGCATTTGCCCACTTACACCTTCGATCCTTCTGCATGTAATCATGTAATTACTAATATATACATTTAAGAAAGCTTAGGGACTAAAATATAGAGATAAGTTTTTCATAATAGTTACATGAAATTTATTGTAGCAAGTAGCCCTTTCAAAACAGTTCAACCATTTGTTAAAATGGTGTCCAGACTCTATTTGCCAGTGATGTCATTCTTCCATAACACCATTAGAGAAACAAAATATATTTTATGTTACAATAGTAAATATCTCTGGTAATTTTGTATAGTAAACAAAAGAAAAATAAATTAACAAAAACCTTGAGTACTTTGGGCTGAAATGTATACGTTATTGAATTGTTTAGGATCTCCATAACAAAAGATACTAAAGTACCAAATGCTGCTATATTTACTGTTAACAAGGAAGATCATACGTTGGGCAATTTACTGATGCAGTAGTATCACTTCTTGTACTTATAGGCAATATGAAGTCTAATTACTCTGTGTAATGTGTATGTGTGTGTGTGTCCAGCCAGCCATCAACCTATCCTTCTATCATTTCTTATAGTCAATTACTAAATGATCCTCAAGTTTTATTTGCTGGTTATAAAGTGCCACACCCTTTGGAACACAAATTTGTACTCAGAGTTCAAACGACTCCAGACTACAGTCCTCAAGAAGCTCTCTCCAATGCAATTACAGATCTTATCAGTGAAGTGACTATGTTAGAAACAAGATTTAAGGTAAAATATTGTATGTCAATTATAACGTATAGTAGGATAATAAAAATTTGATTCAATAATTGAAATTGGCAAGTTAAAACTAAAACTTGTAATTGTAGGAGTGGCAGTATAAATTTTGTGAATTTGCCCAAAACCATTAGATTTTAATCAATGTATGTAATGAAGTAGTTCTTTTTCTCTGTTTTAGATGCAGTACAGGAACGAAGACATGGGACTGACTAAATAATAAATTGTTTACCAATTTAATGTTATACCTAATTTGTACATTATTATAATGACATTTATATCAATACAACAACACTTATTATAAATTATTATAAAATTGTCAAAAATTGGAAAAACGTATATTTCTTGAAAAGATTTAAATGAACTAAGTTTTTTATACTGACCAGTACAGTGTTATTATTGTATATCCACACCTGCACCTGACAACAAGCTGTGTTGAGACGATTCCATTGAATTAGAAATAGAATAGTCGGAATCTTCAACTTCTGTCTCATTAAAGTGATCGTCACGAGGAGGACTTAGATCACTAGGTCGAAGAGGCAAAAGATATTGTTGATACGAAGTCATCTCTTGTCCATCCATATACTAAAGCATTGAGAAAACCTTGCAATGGCAAAGTCAGCGACTATAGAAAAAAGAAGTCATTAGTTACCTCACTAACCAAACAAAATAATTATCAAATTCTTTCATTTATTCTTAATCACTGCACTGCTCTAGTTTAAATTATAGTTTAGTGAGTGGGCGTATCAAAGGCACTGAAATTTTGTGATAATATATACATTCACAACTGTCCGATATGAGCCATTGATCTATATGATGCATTGTTGTTTTCCAGCACTTAACAATGATCACAACAACCTTTTAGCTTGTCTATAGCTTAGTGTAGTGGTGTTGATTGGCCCAACAAACGTAATTCATCATTTAAGGCACAACTCTGTTCTTGTGTTACATTATACTCTGGGTGTGGTCTCAATGTCCATACAGTACTTTTGAGCATTTTGACACATCTTTCATGCAAGTAACTAATACTTAAAAGATAACAGATAAAGAAAATTGTAAAGGTTTTTAAATTATAGCTTAATTTATAAAAACATAATGAATAGTAACATTATAATGTGTATTTACTGACCTGTGCAAACACAAAAGAAACAGTATGTATTTTTCATTTGATTACCAACAATAGAAGGATTTGGACTATCCAAAGCATTTGCAATGAGAGGAAGTATCAAAATAGTGCACACAAATCTGTATAATAATAAATAATATATTTAGAACATAAAAAAAGAAAATATAGTAATGTAAATTGTCATAAACGTCAAATTTTTCCTTCCAAATAACTAATATGTGAAGTTTTGAAAAAGGCACCTATAAGATGTTATAAAACCTTTCTCACATTGTTCAATATCAGGATTTCATATATATTTTATTATAAAATGTTTTGTTTCTTGTCCACATAAATTATGAATTAAGACAAACTCACTGAAAAAACCACTAAATATAAACACAGTCAGAAACAACAAAACTCTCTTAGTGGCCCGAGATTGACCTTGTGCTATTACTGCAGTAGTTCCATAATTGTATGCTACTTGTCTGGATTCTATCAAAGAGATTGATATGATACTCTTGAATTATTTAATTATAAAATAATAGGATTCATGTTATCATGACATTATAGTAATATAATAATAATATAGTACCATTTTCTTCTTTTAGTTTCTTAATTTTTGCTAATATTTTCAGATAAAGAAACTGTAGATAAACAAAAATATATTTTAATAAATTAAAAACTATCAACAAATTAACAACATAGTTATTGATAACAAATTCACAATATGTAAGTTACTATATTGACAGAAGTCTTCTTATGACTTACCATAAGGAAGAAAAAGACAACCAAATACTGAAACGATATAAACCCTCCTACAGATAAACTAAGGTACAATTTCTTTGCATAAACATATTGATTCCTGAGATAAATAAGAAATAGATATATTAACAATGTAGTATATAAACAGTGATGTTGTCACAATAGCCATAACAGCAATGACAAAATAAAAATAGAAGTATATTTACATTATTAATCTAACATAAGACAATGCAATGTAAGGAGTTCTATAGCAAACCTTATCAAGTGATAATGCGAATGGTACAACATTAATAACAGTAGGTCTACACCTAACAAGATAATTATATATCATAATATTAAAACATAATGTGTCTTACCAACAAGTACATGCTTGTGTACTTGACAAGTAGTTGACAGAAATGGCTATTATTATAAATATTAACAAAAGGCTACTGCTGGAAGTAACCTGTTTGTACAGTAAAAAATATTACAATAATAATATTGACATCTGATTATGGAGCAAGATAACGTCCTTCCATTTATAAACTACAGTATTACCTACCATGCTAGTAAATACATAACAAGGACAGTTTCTTTGAAACACCATTTCTATTTTGTAAATATGATGAACCCTATAGAAATTAGTAGATAAAGATGTATTATAATAACTAACTTACCATTAAAATATTGAAGGTCAGTTCTTTTAGTTCTAAAGTAGGCCAACACAGCATAAACCAATGTGAGATTTAGTGCAACAACACTCCAAAATCTATTTACATAAACACATAATATAGTAAACCTTTCACTTGTACAAGTTGTATATTTTGTCTGCCAAGAAAAACAATCTTTCATTTAGAAGCATTTTATACATTCTATATTGCAATGAGGATATTCCACCTCATTATTTAGGTAATGAAAGTGGTAACTTTAGAGTAAACAATAAACAGTCAATTACTCAATAGGTACTTTAGACTTACTCCAGTTAATAGAGTCACAGGATAACAAAAGACACGATTGAAACCATCATGTGATAAGTTACCTAACCAGAGAGAAGAGCCAATAATCCATAGTACAGCTAGGCCACAGTCCGCTAATGACAGCATGAGATAGGATGAATATCAGGATTAAAAAACTTTCTTTCTTATCACTACTGATAATATATAGAGCAGGCTCCTAATAAACTAAATAACATAATTATAATAAGAAGACATGGAATATGATTACTTCTATGTAATGATAGTCAATTAATGCTGCTAAAAGACTTAGTAGATGCTATGGAATGATTACAGAATACTAGAAGCACAATCAGTCGTGTTTATCTTTGGTTACAGTGTAGAGATACATCAAATTGACATTGATATAGCTTACATATTACAATGTCATGTAACACTATAATGCTAATATATATGCCAGACCAAATCTAGTTAATATACTATATAGTGACCTGAATTCCCAGAAGACTAATAAACACTTTCATAGTACTAGTTACAACTTTATAGTTTAATGATTCTGAAGGTAAACATTAAAACTAATATCTTTCATTTTCAATCAAAGTTATATTATCATATTGTCAGTAAGAGATGAACTATATCATTGTAAAGTGAGAGTTATAAGTGAGTAAAGAATTGCCTTTAAAATGACAATTATTATAATTTGATCAAATTTTGATGATTTATGAAAATTATTTAAGATTTTAACTTAGTCAAATTATTAATTTAGTCATACTATATGGTACATCAATACATTGTCTACTATAATATATATACTTACCCTAACAATGATGACATCATAACGAACCATAGCTATAGCATCTAAACGGCCATACTATAAATGAGAGGGAAAATACCACTAATTTATAAGGTAGTTTCAAATATCATTATAATTATAGTAAATATAATTTGTAAATATTGCATTTTAAAAGTTTATTTGTTATGAAGGAAACAGTCTAATCTCAACCTGCTCAACTTAAAATAATAAGTTTATGTAAAAACTTAGATGTGGTAGATGTAAAAACTTAGATGTGGTAGATGTAAAAACTTAGATGTGGTAGATGTGACAAATGTAAGGAATTTTGTTTGTCTCATATAGGCAAAAAATCAAAGAAGGTAAGGTACATTATAGTCATTATATAAAAATGATTGCACAGTGATACAATTGAAATAATTGTAATTCAAATTGTTAACTGTTTTATAGTTAAGCACTATATACGGCTTTTTAAAACTCCACTACTTAAATATATAACTATTCCAGATTTTTAATAACTATTTTCTAAAGGAAGCATATGATAACACAATAACTTGCCATTTCCAGTGAGAAGACGCAATGGGTCATTTCCTTTAATAAAACAGTAAGTTTCATTTGTCATAGAACAAATGGAATATAACATTTACGGAACAAGGAATTATTCTTACCATACATGAATAAATGAAAAATAAATACTACAACTTTATTCATATAAACTCTTCAAGTTAGAAAATAAAATGATTTCTGATGTCCATATGATGCGCAAGGAAATGATTTTATCAGATTGAAATTCCTACCTGTCCAATTTTTTACATAGTGAGTCCAACATATGTCTTATAATATTAAACTATGATGTTCTATAATACAAGTAGGAACTAGATTACACTATCACAACACATACAGCAGCGTACTCTTAGACAAAGAAGGGCTTCAAAATGGTGACTTTATAAAGCCAACAGCTACACTTACGTCATCATTCCCCAGTGAACAGCTGTTTCTTTTGTTCTGAGGCAGAAGGTCTTCACACATTAAATTACTAGAAGTGTTATAGTCATCAAACTCCATGGTATCGCATCTGAGTTATTTACTATTAATATTAATTTTAGTTAACATTACAAACAAAATTAGTCACGTGACTCAACGTGTGGGGGAGTTTGCTTACCCCTCCTACCAGACTCAGATACCTCAATTCCATAATATATTCACTCCCACAAGGTCAACTCAATAGAAGAGGTTGTAACCGTTGTATGGCATGTTGTTTATGTCAAAATGTTTTGATGTGGTAGGAGTGGTAAGATCAGTATTATAATATAATAATAGATGGTGTATACATAGATATGTGCTGGGTAAACTGTTTCAGTATAACAATGTATTGTATACATAAGTTTATTACATTGTAATAACAGTAAAATTAGAGATTACAATTCTGCATAATTAAATAATGAAGCTATTATAGTGAGCTATAATGTACTAAATCAACACAATAATGCTTCATTTTCAATACATAACTGACTAGGTGACTGTATGGCTTACTACAAGTTCTAGAGCACCAAAAACCTTTGTAGTTTTTATTCCTTAATACTATTTATGTTTGAATAATTCAATATTAAAATGATGTGACAACATGACTATAGTCAATCAACCATTAGGTAACAATCACAAGGAATGCATGAAAGAGTGTTATATAAAATGAGCTTCCATCTACCATCATTATAAATGTGAGTGATATAAAGATGTTGCGTTCAGCATTGAAAGTTTTCTGGAAATTGATAGTGTTTGAGGATATCATCATCAATGTTTAGCCTTGCTATAGTATAACATAAAGTGAATAAAATAGTATGACAACATGGATCTCTTTTTAGCACAGACAAGGAATGGAAAGGAGTAAGAATATAAATTGACTTTGGAAGAAATACAACTAAAGATTTGGGAATTGATTTGTGCTTTCTATATTTAAGTCTTTTCTCTTACTCCATCTTATTAAAGGATATTATTAATGATTATTTAAATGCATTCGCAATAGTTAATTTGGTACTGAACATGTAATGTGTATTTTGTATCTTGAATAATTTTTGATAGGAGATTGCCAAAGCAAATATAACAAGCTAAACCAACATAGTAATCTTTCATCTTTAGATAACAAGCTGTAATGTATGACTGCATAACTTAAATAAATGGCTATAGTCCCAAAAGAAATATTACAAGCAAATTAAAATATTTTTGACATTTATCAATTTTCATTTTGTAAAATGTCTCAATTGCAAGGCAAATTAGACAATTCTTCAACACAAATTGGTTTTAATTTTAAGAGTTTAGGGTATTTAGTTTACTTGTTTCATGTTTTGACATACATTGTCTAAAAATCTTTGTGATAATCAAACAAGCAAAATCTTAAGATTGTGACAACTGATGCTTTGTTATCATTGATAGCCTACAACTCTTAACACTATCATTTTGTACAAAGGGTAACTATTAAGGTGTAATTGTATACATTAGATATTATTACTAAAATAACAGCAAGCAATCTCATGTTGCTATATACAAACAGCTTGTATCAATAGGTATATTCAGGTTCAATGTTTTCCATTGATGGTGTATGGGCATCTCATCTACATGTAATCCATCCGATGTATTCAATGAACTTTCAAGAGTGGCACAAGAGTATTGTCGTGTGTATATCTAATAACAGAAATATGAAGTACCTAAAGAAGCATTATGCCTTAGCTTGAAAGTTTTACTCTGGGCATTTTTCAACACACACACCTGCACACTTGCTAGCTAGATCTTCAAAACCAACTGTACATATACAAAGGAAACACAGTTTAGGACATTATTTGCCCATTGACAATCATCAGTAATATTCCACAAGTGACACATTCTCTGTATTATTAGTTTCCTGTACACATGACACAGACAAAAAATTACTTGATTGAATATTTTGTTTCAACTCCTTGATAATCAATGATTTAAAAGATATGAGTTTTATTATGTAAGATTTATATAACATTTCAATTTCTACCAACAAACTTTGATAACTGAAATAAAAATATCATTTAATGCATATATTTATTCTTATTATATATGAATACACTGCAAAAATAATACTAAGTGTCTAAAGAGAATTATGGGATGTGGACCGGATACACAAGGAAATGAATCACCCGATAATTTCGTAGTTATTGTAACGCCCTCATGTCATGACTATATTATGATTTGTATGGGTGTGGTTGAAATGGCGGTGAAGAGAGCACGTCAGCATCTTCTCGAAGACGAAGAAAGCCTTCTTTCTCCCTTACCAGATCATAATCCATATTCTAACGACAGACAATATGGAGCCACAGTCCCTCGACAGCCCAGGCCAGGACCAGTTCAAAACCCAACGATATCGACTACCTTTACTCATTTTGATGTCTTTTGATACAGCGTTGGTGGTATTTCTCTCCATTATTTGTTACTTGGTATGTGACATCAAATAATATTAGAACCCAAAGGGTAGGATTCAGTAAATATGGGTATGTTACACATAACATCAAGGTGCCTTGCAATGAGCGATTAAAATGAGTCTGTAAGCAAACTAATGTCACTTACGGGACAGTGTATTCCAGTTGAGGCTGCTTGTTACTATAGAGTTTAGTGCTATATGGTAACATTTGTCAAGACTATTATTATGTATGATCATTTATATTGTTACATTATGTTGTCTTAAGTTTTAAGTAACTATGTGGGACTCTTTATAAACTACACTTTTACTCTTGTCATTCAAATTGTTACCATAAACCTAATATGAGAAAATTATGATGTTCAAGTAGACAGACATTGATGTAAAACTCAACATGACTCTTATAATGAATCATAAAGCAAATAAAATATGTTGTGAACAATATTCAACTTCAAACTATAATGTATAACTTTGTGTTGTTAACATAACTGACTAAACAATGTAGAGTTGATAGTTAGTATAGTTTTAACTGTTACCCTATAACTGCTCTTTTTTCTCATTAGAAATAACAATACCAGTTACTCTTTTCTAGAATATACCGACTTGAATATCAAGACGTCAGTATTTGATCTTGTTGTGAGTGATTTAGAAAATTTTTTATTTATAATTTTTAAAGTTGTGCATGCTTACAAGTTACTTTCTTTAATAGTTAATGGCTGTTATCCGATTTGTTTTGTTGTTTCTTTCTATTTGATCCTTGGATGGGTTAATCGTATTATACTTACGGTAGGTATAGATGATGGATGGGGTCCTCCCTTTATCTTAATGTTGTTGACTAATTCATAATTCTAGCATTCACTATCTGTAATTGTGTTTTTTTATTATTCTCCAGTGTCAACACACATTTTTTATATTGTTATTTTATTACACTTTCAAAACAATGATAAAAGGATTTATAATGTTAGATATTAAAAAGACTATTATAATAGACTATATCATTGTTAATAATGTGTGTGTATTAAATATATATCTTTTCATTCCACAGATCACAACCTTGGCTTCTACTATTTATGTTCCATTAAAAGCGTTTTTTGTAAGTCAATATACTGTCCTTATAAAGTACATATGAGAATTATTTTTTTAAAAATACTAGAACATAACTAATATGTAATTGGTCCATCTTTTACACTCGCAGTTCATGAATTATGTATTTATTTCTTTGTCAGTAATGGAGTAACAATTTGAGTAATGTTGGAGACATTCAATATATACTAGTGCTGTTATATCACTTTGCATCATTTGTCATGCCTTGGTTTGTGGCATTCTTCTTTGAATTCAAAGTAAATAATTTTTTATAGTTCGAAAAATATATAACTACACTATTTTTATGTCTTTGTATTCATTTATATCTTTAAAACACATCGTGATTCGTGTTGTTGTTTTTATTACAGTACTTGCCAGCAGAGATGTCAAGATTATCAACTACTACATGGAAAAATTGGAGGGTGTGGCTTTGTCCATGGATGCTTGTGAAGTCAGCTCACCCATCACTGATCAAAGGACAAGAAGGAATGGTGAGGACGGTATGTATTTATGACATATCTTATCTGTATGAATAGGTTCATCTAATATAGAACATCTGTTGTTCGGATTCCTCCATCTGTTATACCTCGTTACAATTCAATGGACACTGTTTTTAGAACTCCTATTGGATCCAATAGAGGTAAGTATATTAATTACTATTGTAATTGTACTAATGATGTTGTTAATAACTAACTCATAAATACTAATAATTCTATTATGAAACTAGTCCCTTCATATTTGTTATTGAGTGTTGTGTGTTTGTGTGTGTGTGTGTGTGTGTGTGATCTTTCTTAATACAGCAAACATACATGAATTGAGCTAACATCAAATGTTGTTATTAATTAAATCATGTTATGATAATTTATTCTTGTTTGTTTTATAGATTCTCCTGTTATGATAGAAAATGAGGACTTAATACCTATCATAGAAGAAGGAAGTCTTTCTCCTGCTGAATGTGATCAGTTTTCTGATGAGGTACGTGGCTATTATCAGAGTAGCTCAAGGACAGTAGTTGTTTTTGTATGGGAAATAAACAAGAACATAAGATTGATGTATCTGTCATTTATTTATGCATTTTATTTTATTGTTATAGAATGAAAGCTATAAGCAATTGGCCAATGAAACATTAGATAAAGTGCTGACGTTAGCAAGATCTAATAATGGATGGAATTTAGAAAGACATCAGGTATATCCAATCAAAGAGATATACTTGTGATATGTATAAAAAATTGATATAATGTTCACAAATCAACCTTCTTACGTCTGTATTGATGAGGGTTACTATAAATAGTTTGTCTGCTTCACTCTAAACACCAGCAACTTTGTATGATGCTATTAAATCATGGAAAGTATATATATATATATATATATATATATATATATTATATATATATATAATATATATATTTATATGATGTGTACTGGTCTATTATGTTGTTTTCGTATGTGAATATATGTATCTTCTTTTCTAGAGAAAAAAACACTAAGTAGCTAGTTTAGGAAAGATAACATAATTATGCACCAACTAGGAAAATAATGGTAGTTTTGACTAAGGATATACATGAAAAAAATTCTATAATTATATATATTTTCAACATAACTTACTCCTTTTGTTGAGATCAACTAGATACATTAGTAAGTAGTGAGAATATAAGAAGACTTAAGTTATTGTCAAACATTACATTTGCTCTATAAAGATAAGAAAATGCAGTAAAGTCAAATTTACTTAAGTATCCAAATTCAAAATTATTAATTTGTTTGTACTTGGAGCTTTTTTATTATAAGAAAAATTCCATCGATATTGATAACATAATATTAGGAATGAGTACAAATTCATTTTTTATTTTTATAGGATGGCATCAAAATTTATAGCCAGCAAGGCAGTGTGAGGAAAATTTGGAAGTCACAGGTAAAATATTTTACAGTTTTGGTAGCGTGTTTGTATGTATGTATATATTTATATATAGGTGACATTAGATGTCTCTTTGGAGAACTTGTGGAGACTTCTGTATAATGAATCACATCGTACACCAGAATGGAATCCTAATGTTGTTTCCAATGAGGTAATGTATATTATATATAAGAGCCCATACTACATTATTCTGTGTTAGATCATTTATCGTATTGAACAGCAACTACAGATATAATATATACTGTAATGCTGCTGTTGCTCTTGTGTCTGCAAGGTACCAAGATATATTTGTCTATAATAGCTTAACATCCTTTTTCAGAGATTTTGTGTCAGTTAGGAAGGCATCTGTGAGAGAAGGATGCTATTGTTGTGCTAGTATATCTATTAACTTTGATGGAAAACCTCCTGTTGCAGATAAAATCGGTATGTACTTATTAATCCATGCAGATAATCTTCAAAGATTATAGTAGTTACTTTGACCTTTGACAGTTCTATATGTTGTGCATCTCCTTAGAGCGGGTGTTTAAACTCTAATGATTTCATTGCTAGAGTGACAGTTTCAAAAACAATTATATGAAATATTTTTATTTGTTTTCTAATAAAGGGAAAAATCTTGTGTAAACACAGTAACCTTTGTAATTATTGCTTAAATGTAGTCTCATTCTTATACCTATCTATACTAATAGATTATACTGTAATATCTATGATAAACCTAATATTACTTTTAGGTCAATAGCAAATACTGGGTGTCTTTGTAGCTATAGTTCTGTCATTAGCAAAAGAGGATACATAAACACAACACATGATGAATTATTTGTGCTTCCGGTAGTGGTGGAAATGGACCATGTGGATATGTTCATGTTACCAGGTTGACCTTCAAAGAACATTGTTATATGGCTCTGGATACTGACTTAAAGGTAATGTTCTTTCAATTGTCTTAAAATTATACTTTTATAATATTTCTCAGGGATGGATACCACAGAGTGTAATTGATCAAAACTTTCAGTAGCACTTGGTTAACTGCTAACCTCAAGGATCGTTACATTTCTTCAATTTTATAGCTAGAATTTTATAAATTAAAAAACTAAATATTATTAGTCATTGTAGTGCTTGCTTATGTAATTTTGTGACTTTAATGAATTTTGTCAATAACTCAGGTAACTATAACAATATCTGCTTATTCAAGACAACACCTTTGAATATAATTAGTAAAATGATTGCATACCCTTATGACAAAGGTAAACTCATGTGAATAAATTGATATATGATATCAGTGGATGTATTACAAAGGCTATGAATACTATTGCATATAACCCCCCCCCGACAATGTAAGCATTATTTGTTATAATTGATTGCTATAAAATACGTTGGAACATGTCCAAGGAACATTTAAGTGATGTTCTCATATACACATACTCAAAAGTCTGCTTACAACTGAAATGTCTATGATTGATGCATAGCCACCCTACCTAATTTATCGTGTGCGTTGAGGTAAAAAATTTGCAGTTTATTCTTGATCCTTTCCATATATAGAAACTTTATCTTACAGGTCTTCTGATTTTTCTTGGTCATCTCTTCATTTCATTGTAAGTATATATTAAGTACCTTTGTACTCTAGCTCCTTGTGATATCAGATCAGTGTGTTGTATTTATATCTATGTTAGTTCATAACTTTCTGCTCATTATATTACTTTAGCAAGTCTTTGCGTATATATTTATGTAATACAGCATAATTGCGATATATAGCAGACAATATCTGCATGCTAGACTGTCTGAAATCTTCATGTTAATTGTGTACAGTGGCTCAAACAATTAAGACTAGGTAGATTGCCTGTCCATGATTGGACAGCTGCCCTCATGCTTTACAGCAAGGTTGATATATACATAGAGACAGAATTCAGTCTTTAAAGTAATAGTCTGTGATATCTTGAAGATCAACCCAATCTAGAGAAATCTATGCCGATCTCCAATTCAGTCCTTGTGAATGGCCATCTTCCTACTACTGTCCCTCTGAGTCTCACCTCAAACAAAAACTGAGAGGTATGATATTGTATTAGACCTTCCAGGACCAATGTACATTTTTGTGTTGACAGTATGTAGTACTTAATGAGTAATATTTTGAGCCAAAGAGAAAAATTGAAGAGATACAAAGCTAGAAAGGTAGTTAATTACCAATATGATTGCCTCTAGGGCAATTATCCAATTCAGTAAATAAGGCCTTTGGATCAAACATTATTTCCTCTCTTAGATAAATTTTAGATTAGGACTCTTAAAGCTGCCATTTCTTGTTTAAAAACTATTTTTTGGCAAGTAATAATTAACATTACATTGTGGTCTATCTCCCAACTACTCTCTCTTGTGTTTGCACAAGTCTTGTCAGAAATTCAGACAATTAATACTATTAAGTTGTCCAGCATTGTATCTGCATAACTAGATAATAACTATAGCTATTTCAAGCAAGTACTCCTAAAGATCAAATATACCATATATAATTATTTTATTATTGTCTATTTATTGACTTTGTTCATACCACATCTATAGCTGTAATATCAATTTTTGGCTTGTCTTCTTAAATAGAATGGTATTCCGCCCTTTTCTATTAAGGAACGCTAGCTTTTGGTGAGGAGCGATACGCTTCCTCATGAGTCATAAGTTATGGACTACGGACAGTATGGAGTACGTGAACACATGGTCTTTGGCTACGTTTTCCTTTAATGTTAGGGTTAAATTTATCAGCACGTGGTACGCATCTCTCTAGTCAACGAGGGAAAGATCACGTGCAAATTAAAAAAAAATTAATTTTGTGTGTGTTTCTAGGACGCTCAAGCAACGCTAGGGTTTGCATGGTTGTTGATGAGAAGAGCTATATTTATTGCTAAGTTATGGCTTTTCGGCCGATTACCCATTGAAAAAAAACCAATCAGTTTTTTTGAAACTTCAAAAAACAAAGAACTTTAATAGAATTTGAAGGTTTTTTTGTGTTTATATTAGTGTTCAAATATTTTGTTAGATTAGTCCCAATGACACATGTCACATATTTATACATCAAACTTTCAACACCAATACAATTATTTCTACATATTTAGCAAATCAATTCTCCAAAGAATGACCTATTTCAATGTTCAAAATCAGTTTTGGGAGAACTTGCTGATACAAACACAAAGAACAGCTGAGGCACGCAAGAAGTTTCCAGGTATTCATGATTTCTTATGTTTTGCTAGTAATATAATAATGTTCACAAATCATGTCATTTTCTTTGTCTTAGAATTAAGCACCACAGAAACTTGTGAAAAAATGGGAAAATTGGGATGAAGCAACAATTGATGGCTTTCGCATTTACAGTTTCAAATTATAGATCTGAATGAAGATGGTCTCATTAGATTTCAATGAATTGTATGTGAGACTATAATACTAGATGTAGATATATAAATTAATTTCACAGATGCAAGTATTAGATGAAATTGGTGACTCATCAGCATTAGAGAAAGGAGAGCTTACTTTGATGAAGTTGATATTGATCAATCAGAAGGAGTGGACTTTGCAGGAATTTCTAGAGGGTATATACATGCTTAGGCCAGATGCTAGTTTTGACCAATTTTATACTGGTTGCTTTGAAAGAGCTGACTGGCTGAACCAGTTTTAATAGCGCCGCCCAATCTAAATACTATAGAGATAACAGCAGTTGTTTGAATCAACATATATAGAATTGTTAAGAAAAACAGTCGGCATTTAAAAATCAGTCATGAAAATAGTAGCTCAAATAAGGCCTACTGTTAATTTTTTAAAAAGGTTTTGCTTTTCTCCACATACAATCAACTCTTGTCTTTAGAGACTGCCATGAACTAAATTAGTAGCCACCTTTAAAAATAGGCACATTCCTTAACTATTATATGTGTCATAATTATGGAAAATTACATTTTTACAACTAGACTAAAACAGGAAAATGAGGTGTTACAAGAACTCTCACAAAACTAAACTTCACATTTACATTAGATCAACCACAAATTAAATCAAATTTACAATGCACTAGGAGTTTAAGAGCTAATTAGAGTTTCATGCAAAAGTAATTATGTATGGTCAATTAAATCACAATATCAAACAATTATGAATTACAATAGTATAGAATGTAGGCAATGTGTCATTTTGAGAACAGACATGAGAAAACCCACATTGCCACTTTACTGTTATTCTTCTCTATGCTTCAGTTAATGGATCAAGTAAGAAACTGGTAAAGTCCGACCTGACAAGGATGGGGAGCAGTGGTAATGTGTTTTCTCATAATAGAAGCATTGCCATAATTATTATAATTGTATTTTTATTTTACAGCTATTGAAACAAAGTTCAGACAGGAGAAATGGTGATGGAAAACAATAGGAAAAATGTGTAATACTACAAGTAGGAGACCAAAACAATCATGAGAATAAGACAATATATTTGAAGCAGTTACTTCAGTTAGGACTTTTTTAACAGGAAATATAATAATTGATCAATGGAGAGCAGAATGATTATACATTTCCAATTTTTCCAATCACAACTGCATATATATGCATGTGTTCTAAAATAAATGATTTCATACTTTCAGTTAGAAAAGTGTACTTATTGAATATTATTATGTGATATCCTTGTAATAAAAAACTTAATGGTTAAATAAATTTAGCAGTGCATATCAAAGTGCTTTCGTATTTCATTATAAGTTGTAACATTGAAATTATTCACTTCATCAAGACAGTATTCTGTCATCATTCAACATTTGTCATTATCTCAGTCAGTACATACTCGAGTGCTGTATTACATTTTATTATAATTGCTACTATTAAGAGTCCTTAGATTGTCCTGTCTCAGTTTTGCTTGTAATAATTATTGGTATTAATATATAATTCAGCTGATAGAGAATGATGTAAAACAGAGAGAAAGACACTAATAAAAATCAGTGTCATCTTATAGTCATTATCTCTGTTTTGTTCCCCTATAGTCTCTTTAAAAAACAAAACAAACACTAAAAAATAAACTATATAAATATATATAATTAATACTATTGAATGAGATAATAATGTAGCATTATAGCAATAGTTATTAAAAACGACACTGGTTTGTCAGTCTTCGTCACTAGTGTTAGAATATCCTAAAAGTTTCTTGAAATCGTTCACCAGAATACTCAGTAGAAGACTCTTCAATTGCTCTTTGTTGGTCACAATCTGTTGAGTCTGATTGTTGACAAATCATCATTCATTTCAGAAGGAGATTGAGTAATAATATTTGGACAAAATCATCTCGAGTCCATCCATAGACAATAGCATTCATAAAATCCTTGTTAGTGGAAGCGGTAAGTGACTAAAACAAAACATAAAAATAAGTAATTAGGCTCAATTAATGACAAATAATTCAGGGCAATGCATAAAAATTATCTTTTTTAAATCGTTCTACTTTATTGTTTTAGAAGACACAATTAAACAGTTAAAAAATTTGAGTTTTGGAAAAAATGGAGAGCTTGTAGAGAGAAGATAAATGGTAAGGCAAAAAAAAAAACTAGCTAGCCTGAAAGAAGCTTCAAAACTTAAATAGCCACAACCCATTGGTCATAGCGGCTAACAGCAAAGGATCATAAAACTTTTGATTTGCTATGTATCATCCCCAGTGATTAAGATTATTATTACTTACAAAATACAAACACCATAAAGAGTGCGATAATTTTATACAATATGATATCATACTGCCAAAAGAACTCTAGGACTACTTGGTTATGCCTGCAAGTTAACAGAAGCTATGAGAATACTATGTCTTTTGTCCATTGTTAAAGCATGTGATATAATTTGCTATATATTATGTTATGTGTGTGCAGTAGATGAACTACCCTTTAATAGCTGCTTACAAACTTTGAATAAAAACACATGAAAACAAAAAATACACAATAATGTACATATCTCAATCCATCAAATATACCACTGATACCATGATCATAGAATATCAAACAAGACACTTAATCAATGTTAAAAAACAAAAGTTTAGTAAAAGTAGGTCTCCATGAAAAAATGTTCATTACATATACAATAATAAGTATCTCACCTGGGCATAAAGAAATGACAGATATACGTGATGATGATGACTGTTTTCATGATTGAAGTGAGATATCAGTATGATTTCATGTCCCAAAGAGGACGGGACAAAAAAAAACAAGAATTATAAGCACTATCATATCTAAGTGGATAGACAAAGAATATGGCAAATGTGATTGTGACATTGAACATAATTTTATTTAACACAATGTTTCAAAACTTACTAAAAAATCCACTGCAAATAAAAACTGTTACAAACAGTAGCACTCTTTTCGAGCTCGAGATTGACCTATACATAATCCTGTTGGCCTCTGCTGTCCCAATAATTAGAAGATTTGTGTGTGTAGTTGGTTCACAAACATCAATACATCTATAACAATATAATACTAATAATTAATATAATAATGAAGACATTCTATATTATATATAATATATATATATATAATATCCCGCACCATGTCTTGTCTTATCTTCTTTATTTTTTTAGAAACTTTTTAAATAAAGAACCTATTAATGAATATGCCAAGTATATATAAATTAAAGTCCTTCA
The DNA here is from genome assembly GCF_016097555.1 of Gigantopelta aegis. NCBI lineage: Eukaryota > Metazoa > Mollusca > Gastropoda > Neomphalida > Peltospiridae > Gigantopelta > Gigantopelta aegis. Next base: position 680 of record NW_024533776.1, on the reverse strand, counting down.
TTGTATTTCTTTCCATTTAATATTTATAATAATTGTTGTAAGTCATAACTCAATAATTAGTAAATTTGGGCTATCTATTTAAGTATGAATAATGTTATCCTATCAGGTAAAAATGATATATGCCTTTAATGTAGAGTTATGTAACATTACAGCAAAGCAATAAACACTATGTGTAGTTAGATATAAGAACTACTCCAAGACCAACAGCCAGACTTCCCTGTCGGTCCAAGAAAGGATTGCAGCATCTAGATGAAATAAAAAAAAAAGGAGCAAATAATCTTTAGCAAAAAATTTAATACATGGGTATTGGACAAGTTCTATTAATAATGAAAATATATAGAATTAGCTTACTTCATGACAGGTAAAAAAACAAATGGGATAATATTGATAGGAGTAGGCAAACCACCTACATATAAAAATCAACAAAATTTTACTCGATACATGAGTTGTCGTCTTTTTTCTGTTAAACAGTGATTCATCTTAAAATTGTCATAATATTGGATGTCTGTGATAACATATACCAATTTACCAAATGCTAAGTTGCAAAGTCTTTATATCACACAAGTTAGCATAAATAATAAAATTATGATTTTCCTTTAACTACTTTTCTAAAGATCATTCATACTAAATGATAACCATCTGTACTAATCAATTACTAAACCATAATGGCTATATTTCAA